>NC_058166.1:8245165-8345896 GCF_020080835.1 Cotesia glomerata | reverse complement strand
ATCTTTTTCGTACCTCTTTACAGCTATACATACATGCAGCCACTGGGACACCATCATGAGATAGTCAGGGAGGCATTCCTGTGACCTCAAAATGATCGAGATCTGATGAAACTCGATTTTTTGCAAAGTGCAGGTGAAGACAATAACTTCCCGATTTTTTACGTCGAGATCTGATGAAAACTCGATTTTTGCAAAACGGGGTGAAGACAATAACTTCCCGATTTTTGAAAATTTTTTGATTTTTTTACCAGGAAGTTAAAAATCTGCTTGTGTATTTTTTCAATAATAAATTTATTTATTTGAGAATATTTATGAGAATAAAAAATATTTCTCGTTGTTTTTTAATAATTTAAATATTTAACAAGCTTTATTTCATTAGAATAAATATTTATTTTCTGCAATTAACTTAATTTTAACCTACAGTCATTGACACATTACAATACAGATGCATTCATACATGGAGAGAATTTGTTGGTAAATACTATCATCAAAGTATTGTAAAAAGCTCTAAAATACTTCAATAGTAATGAATACTACCTTTTATTATTATAAATACGATATAAATTATTACAGTTACCACTAATATATTAATTTTTATCATCTGTTATATTACTATAAGATTGTATTTTTAGCTATCTAAGATAATTTGATCAAATATCTCGATAATAACGTTTAAAATCCAATTAATAATTTCTACAATCTTTGATGATAATTATTAACATCAGAGTTTATATTTTATCAAATTGATATTAATATTAAATAAAAGTAATTTCTAATATTAATTACAATAAAAAAAAAATTCATTTTAATTTTCAGTTTATGTCCACTACTACATTATTATTATTATTACTAGCAACCTTGCAATCACTATGGGTCCACCGACAATTGGTCCCACGACATTTCACCCCCGATTGTGTCGCTGACTTGTGTATACGACAAATTAATATTTGTTATTTACCGTAAGATGGTCGGTGGTGTTTACTCAAGTCAGGTCTTAATAGGTGACTGAATGGTAGTTACGGACAGTGCCTCGGATAGCTTAACTGGTAGAGCCTTTGGTGCGTAACCGAACGATCCGGGTTCGAGTCCCGGTCCGGGCTGTCCGAATTATATTTTTTCGGTTACCAAAAAAAAATTCCTCCTGAGTAAAAAAGGTCCCCCCTCCCCCCCCCCTTTATCCTTTATTCACCCAAATCCCAAATTTGTCGCGGACATTATGACGCTGACACAACATCGCGGGATGTATTGTCCTGGGATCAATTGTCGGTCGACCTCACTATGTGACTGCCGTGACTTTTGAACTATAAATAAATAAAATTTTTCCTTATTAAATAATGAATTTTGATATATTGCACTGTTCTTTTTTAACTATTGACGTTTTTAAAGATCTAAGCTCATCCCGATGTTACACCCATTCAGAGCTTTTATTTGAGTACGCACATACATTTTTTAATATTTTTCATATGTACATATTAGGGTGGTCGTTAAAAATTAAATTTTTTGCGGTGCCCAAAAAAATCCTTCCTTGGGACGAGAAACTACGGGAAAAATTTTGCTTTTTGATTTTAAACAAAAAGAACACGTGCCGACGGTCAACTGAAGTTTTTCAATTGAAGATTTTTCGATAAAATTGTAGTTTTTTGAAATATTTATAACAGTGTTTAAATTTGGATGAAAAATTATGAAAACACGCTTGTAGGAAATTAAATTCTCTACAAGAAGGTTTTTTTTCGGTTTTAGATGAAGTTCATATCCATCGAGATAATCTTATTAGAAAACTTATAAACTTTATTAAGTCAGTCATTTTAGCACTAAAAACTTTATTTTGCCGGAAATATGAACAATTCTCTCAAAATATCTCGAATTTTAGATATTTTCTTCATATTTTGATATAGTTTAATGATTTTTAAATTAATGATTTTCAAATGAAACCTCAATCGGTAAGTTATCTACGATTATTCTATAATGATATCGATACTGATATTTTCCTACATTATCAACACTTCTAAAAATCTATTTATAGTAGACATTGCCTAGTTTAATTTGTTATGACTGTACTCTTCACATCTTTGACTATAATGTGTTAACATGTTATTTATTCCTGTGTTCCAATTTTAGTTTATTATTTGAGTCATTAGAACATTTGATTGTATCTATCACGGTGAAAGGTTCATTTGCATTTGTGAGGTTATGCATCGAATTAGAGTTCAACGATTTGATTAAAATCCACTGATCCTCAGTTATGAAAGTTAATTATCAAATGTCAAAATTTTTTTCAATGAATCTGATCTTTCTCATTGTTTAATAAAATCTGTTAAATAAGTAGTGTTCTCTCTTTAAAATCAACATGGCAATGCAAGACGTAAAAGAAAATATATTTTTAATTGGAGATACTCATTCTCAGATTGACGGAAATCAATTACCATCCAACTTACAAGTTTTACAATTTTTATTCCATAATCTTCGAGTATTGAAGCATAATTCACATGATAGTAAACGTTTAGTTTATGATCAATTGATTACTGTTTGGCAAAGAGTGAAAATACCAACCCAGCAAAAATCTCGATCCATTGCAAAAATTGATCGATTATATAATGAGTGGCGTAATTTGCAAAAAAGCTCTTCACTAAGAGGAATTATCCAAACAAATAACGAGGAAGCTTTTTCATCTCGACTCAAGAACTTATTCGACATTGCTCATAATGATGCTTTGACTACGATTGATGATGAGAGTAAAATTTTTTTATTAAGTCAACATAAGCCTTGTCGTGTTGGATTCATCGATGAGGTTGAAAATTCAATTTCTGGTATATATTGAATAAATTTATGTATTCTATGATTTATATTTTGAAATTACCATTTTTTTTTTTTTTTAGAAAGTTCTGAACCTAGTTCACAAATTGAGTCGTCAGAAACAAGCTCTTTCAGTCAACAAAGCCTTCAGAGAGATTCCAGTTTTGTATTGGAATTAGATGAATCACCACCATCAAAAAAATGTCGTGGAACAATCGATATTTTCACTCTTAAACTATGCACAATGTTGGATAAATGTAAAATCAGCGATTGTAATGCAACTGGTCTATTGATAAGTTTTCTTCAAGCTGCTGATCTTGATGCTAGCCAATACGTTATAAATAGAACTTCAATAAAACAGAAGCGTGAAAAATTTCGGGAAAAAAGAGCTGCAGAAATTCAGCATAGATTTAAAAACACGGAACTCAGTAGATTAATTATCCTAAGATATTATACTAAGATATTATCAATACCCAAACTCGAAAATTCCACCGGTCTCGCAATGGCCGATGCAGTTTTCGATGCTTTGCAAGAATACGGGATTAGTGAATTCGTGGTAGGTTTGTGTTGTGATACTACAGCTTCGAACACGGGATAATTTAACGGTACAGCAGTGTTGATTGAACAATTATTGGAACGAGATTTCCTTCTATTACCATGTCGACACCATATATTTGAAGTTATACTGAAAGCTGTATTTGATTGTCAAATTTCCAATGTTTCTGGGCCGAACGCACCTTTATTTGTAAGGTTCAGGAAAGAGTGGGATGCATTGGATCTTACAAAATTTGAATTTGGAATAAATGATCCGTTAATCTATAATATTCTGAAAAATGATATTGTCGGCATCCGTGAGTTTGCAGAGACACAATTAACATTAAATCATGACAGAGACGATTATTTAGAATTTTTACAGTTGACATTGATATTTATTGGAGTAGTACCCAATAATGTTATGTTTCATGTTCCGGGAGCTATGCATCAAGCAAGGTGGATGGGCAAGGCAATTTACTCTTTGAAAATTTTTCTTTTGCGACCTACGTTTAAGCTGACTTCAAACGAAAAAAAAAGCCTTGGTATGGTTTGTGTTTCTATTGTAAAAATTTATGTAAAAATATGGTTTATGGCATCATCATTAATCAAAGCTCCTAATTGTGATTTTTAATTGATACAATCGATCTACAACTTCCAATCAATTGACAAAAAACTGTCTTCTGCTGCTTTGAAAAAAATTTTGATTCATGTATGGTACCTAACTCCAGAAAACTGTTTGATGGCATTGTTCGATGACGGTGTTGATGAAGAAACAAAAAAAATGGTTCAAAAATTGTTCGATACTTCTAATGATGAACTTGATTCTTCAGATGACATTCAAATCTATAATTCAAAAAAATTGGTTATAACTGAAAATTATATAGATCAAAATTATTCGACCAAGGATTAGAACAGTTCGTTAATCCTTCTTCAATTCATTTCTTTCTTAAACTGGGTTTGAATACAATTGGTTGAAAGATGATTGTGAAAACTGGCAAGAAAATATAAATTATTAGATCTGTTTGAACGCTGTAAATAATTTACCAATTGTGAGCAATGTTCCTGAACGCGCTGTAAAATTAATGCAAGAATACAATGATTTTTTCACGAAAGATAAAGATCAGAAGCAGTTTATTATTCAAATTTTGGATGATTACAGAGCTCGAAACATAAAAAATACAAAAGAAAGCTTACTCAAACCTTGGAATCGATAAATCAGATTATGAGAAATAAATTTGCTCATTTTCGTTTTGATAATTAGGAAATAATATCAAATATAACTTTGTAATTATTTACCAGACCTATTTAAATAACTTATTGTAAATAGAAAATATAAAATTGTTCATATTTCTGGAAAAATAAAGTTTTTAGTGCTAAAATGACTGACTCAATGGAGTTTATGTTTACTAATAAGATTATCTCGATCGAAATGAAGTTCATTTACAACCGAAAGAAACTTTTTTGTAGAGAATTTAATTTCCTACAAGCTTGTTTTTATGATTTTTTGTCCAAATTTAAATACCGTAACAAATATTTTAAAAAACTATAATTTTATCGAAAAATCTTCAATTGAAAAACTTCAATTGACCGTCGGCACGCGTTCTTTTTGTTTAAAATCAAAAAGCAAAATTTTTCCCGTAGTTTCTCGTCCCAAGGAAGGATTTTTTGGGCGCCGCAAAAAATTTAATTTTTAACGACCACCCTAGTACATATATATAATATATATAAATATATGAAAAAATTATGTCGGTACTTAAATGAAAGGTCTTGATAAGTGTAACATCAGGATGAGCTTAAATCTTGAAAAATGTCAATAGTTCACAAGATTCAAGGTCATTTCTTAATTATGTATTTAGAGATAGAGTATTTTCGAATGCATCCTAAATACTTATCATCATAAATTGACTATTAGTGAGAATAATATGAAACCATGAAAAGGAATAACTCGAGGTCAAGACTTTTCAATCGATACCAAATTTAACCATAAAAAACCCATTTTATCATATAAATACCCTGGCCACAAAATTCTGCTTATTTTCTTAATAATATAGGTTATTATTATTATATTATTGATAATGTTGTTGATTAATTCAGTTTTTGCTTTTACTGAATAGCTTATATAGCTTATAATACAATTGGTAACTCTAACCACTTGTGATGATAAATGTAACCATCTCGATAGTAAATGGTACGTCTCATACAGGACAATACGACGGGGCCAGATATGGGCTACGCTTGGCGCAATGCTGTCTATCTCTGGCCCATGCTTGTAAACCCGCTTTGGTCCAGCCTTGGTAGAAGTCTGGAGTGATAACGGGGTGCCAAGCTTGGTTGTCTAGACTGGCCCAAGCATGATAACCAAGACTGGCCCAAGTTCTTAAGCCAAAGCAAGCCCAGGCTTATTCACCACTATAGAATTTATTAAAAGAAGTAGATTACAAAATATATTTCGAATTTAATTGTTTAATGTGAAACCAAATTAGTATTAAGAACCCAATTTCAAATAAATTGAATTCTCTGAAATTAAATAGTAAAATTCTACGAAACGGTTAAATTATTTTGTATAAAATGAGTAATTGTTAATTGAAATTATAAAAAAGGAATTTTTTAATTTTCAATAATTTATTTTAATTTTGATGTAGAGCTAACGCAAGTTTAGACGGCTTAACTCTTAAATTAGACCTAACTTTTGCTAATTATAGAAATAAAGTGAAAATCGCATTTACCCTAACAGAGATTCGAACCTGAGCCGCGCGCTTGCAAGACCGACCACTAACCCCTACGCCGTACGACCGATAAGTTAACGCACATCTCACCATTCATATAAGCTAAATCTATATGGTGACGGAGTGTGACGGTTTATTATTTATATAATTTATGTTATTTAATATTGTGTTTTAATGAAAATTATCAATTTTTTACAGATGTTTATTAATTTAAAACAAAAGCAAAAGTCAAGTTCTGGGTGTGGTGCATGCCTACACAGAATTTGTCTACATTTTGAAAACTCACAAAATTTATCTCTATACGAGTCAAGCCAATACGTTTCTTTTCACATAGAAAAATCTCTATACAAGATTAATTCTACACCGCGGCATCTCTACACATATAAAAATAATAAACAGAATATCAATGCAAAAGAATATCTCTCAGATTTGAAATCTCTACATAGTTCATCTCTACACAGTTCATCTCTACACAGTTCATCTCTACACAGTTCATCTCTACACAATCCTAACTTCAAGTCGTAAGCGCTTGACATTTGATTTAAGAAAAAAAAAAAAGAATAAATAGACTATTAACATTGATAAATTTATAAAAAAAACTCCGCGAAGTGAATTCTTTATTCTCTTTTATTACATAAAAATAAAAAAAATTATTTATTCGTTTAAAAATTATAAAATGGGTATTTAGAGATTTTTTAAATTACTATATTTTTTTTTCCTTAGTTTAATAAAACAAATCAATTTTAATATTTAAGAAAAATTGCATCAATATTTTTAAAAATTTTTACAAGTAGCATTTTTTAATAAATGCTTTCTATAATAATTTATCTATTATTAGATCCTAAAAATTGCCACGTTAATTAATTTTAGTGACACTAAAGTAATTAATTTTATTTAATTAAACGTAATAATGTTAATGATTGATTACATCTTAATATTTACTTACTTGTTTAAACCTGACACCAATATTTTTTATCTGTAAAAATTTTTTTATTGTTAAATGTTTAATTTCTTATTATGCATAATATTTTTTTTAATTTTTATTTTTCATAGAATTAATCAATACAACATAGAATTGTTAATTAATTTTAATTTATAATAATGAACAAATTTAGATAGGATAATAAAAAAAGATTAATAGAAAAATTCGCTTGATTCAAGAGAATAAATGTTGAGCCATGAAGATAATTTCGAATGATTTCATTATCTTTAATCAAGTAGAAAATTTTTCGAACTAAAACTTCTCTGCTTGACTCGAGATAAAAAAATTTTCCGAAATTATTTTATAGTTACGAGATTTTTCTTCTTGAAGCAAGTTAATTTTTCATCAGCTTAATTAAACAATAATAGTAATTAATAATTTTATAAATTTAAGAAGTGAAAATCACTTTTTTTAGTGATAAACTATAAATAAACTTGTTTGTAGGTGGACAACTTAAATTTAATGCACTACTTAATTTTTTAACAACCTCCAAAATGAGTAAATTTCTATATTGGAGCTTATAGAATATTCATTCACCATGGAGGCTATTATAAAATAAAGTGATGTATTAAATTAGTTACAAACAAGTAAAACAAGCGTACAAATCATTTTTAGCGGTGATGTTTATGAAAAACGTAAGTAAGTCCGTGATACGACGTTTTCTCGGCAAACTGGACAGAAATTCATCCTTTCGCGCACCATTTGATTTGAGCAGCCCACGCACATAGAGACATGGCCACAGGGTTGTAATAACATGTCTCGTTCATTGCCGAGACAGACAACACAAGGAAGTCGTCTTGAAGTTGCCGCATACTCTTCGGGTTCTCTTCTTATTAAATCGTTTTCAGGGTTCGCCACGATAGGTTGAATTAAATTTTCCCCTACAGGTCGAATTAAAATTTGCCCTGCGTCTATTGTCAACTACACGTCTTCGATGATGAGGAGACGGAGACCGTGATTGGTCACTCGAGTCAGTGTCTATAAATTATAAATTGAGAAATTATTATTTGTTTCTATAGTTTTCCATACTTTTATAAGTTTTTGTAGACCCACCATTATCGGAAATAACGATGAGATGTGCGTTCAAATTTCGCCTTTGATTATGTTCTTCTATGATTTCCTGTCTACGACCGCCAGCTTGTCCACGACCACGAGGACGATTCTGACCACGAGCACGACCTCGACCACGCTCACGACCTTGACCCCGCTCACGACCTTGACCACGCACACGACCTTGACCACGCACACGACCTTGACCACGCACACGACCTTGACCACGTACACGACCTCATCCACGCACACGACCTCGACCAGGGGCATCATTTTGAACTGGTATGTTTTTAAATTCACCCAGGTTTCGCTCTTCTAAAGCTTCATTTGCTGGCTGTTCGTTATCTATGTACATTTTAATGATAGTTTTAAATATATAATTCCAAAGAAAAAAACTATGAAATTTTTCGAACCTTCTAAATTGTCTCTATTGATAGTCCTCAGATCATGGGCATCACATAAGGTACATTCTAAATGATTATCTGAAATAGGTGGAAATTGAAATGATTTTTCGGTTTAACTCCCGGAAATTCAAAGGCAAATTTTCTGAATTCATATAGATATAAGCAATTATTTTATATGAAAAAACAAAATTTTTGGCAAATTTTCATACTTGTTATTATTGTTATGTAGTTTTCCAAATCTAAGCAGGTTACCGGCATCAAAACGTTGTTGATGAATTCTTCTAATGTTAATCTATAATTTTATTTTGAGAAAAATTTATTTTCATATAAATAAATAATATTTTCGAAATCAAGAGAAATAATTCAATTTTTTTTAATTTACCGTCCTTCTGCTAAATTTAATTGTATCTCTTGAATCTTTTGAATAGGTATGATATCCGGCTGTAGATTAGGAGCATTTGCAATCTGATTTTGAAGATTTAACCATCTTTGTTCTTCATCATCAACAACTTTTTTTAATTTAGCTAATATTTTAATAAATTTTTTAATTATTTAAGTGAATTTTGCCGTCAGGTAACACAAATAATAATTATAAAACAAAATTTAAGTAAATGTATATTAACCAATCCATGTCCAGGAGTTTTCGTGAGCTCCACCAATTTTGTTTGACAACGTCATTACGAAGCTATCAAGATGAGTATAAGAAACTGTTGAACGAATTTCTACAAGTTCTTTTAAAATTTTTCCCCAATCATAACGCAGAAAATGGAAAAAATTTATCACAGTCGGGAAATCATTTGATATCAGCTGACAATACGGTTCGATTAAATCAAGAGTTTCTCCAAAGTGCTGGTAATGAGTGAGAGCGAGAGTCCATGATCGGTACAAAATATTGATCGATGCACCAATCAGATTATTATTTTGCCAATTCTTAAAAAGTGTCTAAAAATGATAGTTATAAGTGTTTGATTATTAAATTTATAAAAATCTATTTTAAGTTCGTAAGTATAAGTTTAAGTAATAATTTTATTTATATTTACTGTGATGAAGTGTAAATAGCAGCATTGGATTGGAACATTGGCAAAGTTACTGCGAATACTTTGGATATTTTCTTTGTCAAGGTAAGTAATTATATTATTAACATTTCTCAATCCAGGAGCTAGTTCAAATAAGTTTGTAAGCATGGAATCATACATGGATTTTGTTTTATTTTCAAAGACCGTGAAAACCGCTGGTATAAACTGTTGAAATTTTTGTTAAATATTATCTTCATAAATTTAAGTAAATTATTTAATAAAAATAAACAAATACTATACTTAATAACATACTTTATCAAAGGATCGTATGAATATAATATTCAAATTAATTTTCAAGTCTTCGTGAATAGTGCACTATGTAAAAAGAAAGAAATTAAATAATTTAATAATCTAAAACTTAAATTCTATATTCTTATACATCATTTAGCAACTTACAGTAAATGGTTCTTGGATGTATATATCTTGAGCAGGATTTAATTGCTCAATCATACGCTGTTTAGCAAAAATTAAAGCAATATCTCCCTCATCACTCATAAACATCCTCTAAAAAAAATCTCGTACGGGTTCAAACACTTCCAAGATTGCTCCTAAATTAAATAAATTATTGATCATCATTGGCTGTAATAAAGGACGTTCTTGATTAATAATTTCTATCCCTCTTGAAGCGCCAATGCCAGCAATTATTTCACGAGGATAGCTAAAAGGTAATGTAAATTCAACATATATACGTAATGATAAAATTGATAAATATAGTTAAGTATACAATTGTGCCACTCGATTATAAATAATTAAAGGATTGTCTAAAGTTTCTCTAGCCTGCCGTTGCAGCTCATGAATCGCGTTGTTTCTTAATTGAACATCAACTTCGTCTCCCTCCTAATTTTAATCAAACAAAAACATTGAATAATTATAAAAAAAAAAAAATCAGTATTTTGCTTACAAACAATAAATTGAAGTATAAAATCAGATAATTATTCAATATAAATTTAATGAACGAATAAAATTACCATTTTTTACTCCGAATGATGAAAATATCACTCGATCCTAACCGTACGTTAGCTATGTTAGCAGCTGTGAAGATATCATTCAACTGTTATTATTGATTGAAAAAAAAAAAAATAAATAAATAATTGAACAAAATAAACAGTCTACAATCAATGACTAGTTTCAAGTATAAACAAAAACAGTTGACTGTAATTGCAAGTATCAATTTGGAGTCCCCGGTAAAAATGGTAATTAATACTTATAAATTATAGCTTAGTAAATTAATTAAAAAGAAATATTCTTATAAAATAAAAAAAATATTTGTACCGAAATATTTATTAGTTAATAAAAATTTATGATTAATAATTAGAACGATCCGGAGCTATTAGATGGCCAACGTGGAGGAGAGCGCTGGCTCTATCCTCCGAATTCATCGATTCAATTTTTGTACCATCGTGACTGGCATTGTACTTCCGAAATCTACCGTTGTTCACAACGTACAACAATGTGGCGTTGTAATGCCAGATTAATTATTAATGAAGAAGGACACCCTACTGTTGAAGGAAATCACATGCATCCTCCAGTTAGGTATATTGCTGAACGCCAAGAAATGACTTGTGAGCTACGTCGACAAGTTAGAGAGACACCAGACAACCCCATGATTATCTACACGGAAAATAAATTGTGGTAGTGGCAACAACAACTGTAGTTCCATTTACCGCAGGCTGTAGTACGACCTGAGACAACTCCTAACTGTGGGTAGATTTACTCCAATATTGTAGTTAAGCGTTAACTGTAGTAAAAAGTAAGATATGCTACAGCATGCGGTATTTGTAACTCCAATTGTAGTTCAATTTACTTAATATGCGGTTAACCAATTACATAAAAATAAACGGTATATAACCTAAAAATTTTATAGTTTATAATTAAAAATTACTTACTGAGTTATTTATATATAATAAATATGGTAGTTATTTACAAGTGGGGTTCATCCATGCTGGGCCATAATATTTTTTTTTTTTTTTGATCAAATTGATCATTTTTTTTTTTAATTTTTCGTTTTTTTATGTTTTTTTAAAAAAAAAAAAAAAAAAAAAAAAAAAAATTTATTAAAAACATCAAAAAAGATAAAATAGAAACTTTATCCAAAAAAATGAGAGCCAATTTTTTTTCCAACTTTTGATGGCAAAAAAGCTGTCGAAATCTTTATTTTTTTCTCTCACGACATTTTTTATCATATATACGTCGTAAAAACAAACAGAATAAAAAAAAATTAAATAATGTTAATGCTTCACCTAAATATGGTCAAAAATAGGGTGGACCCTACTTGTACATAATTACCCTAAATATATTTGGGTTTTAAAAAAGTATGAAAAAAAATATCTGTATTTTTTTTTTTTTAATTTTTTATTTTTATAAAAATAGAAGGATTTATTTGTATTAAAAAATATTTGTTAATAATTAAGAAATCATTTATTAGAGACCAGTTTTTAGTATTAAACAAATATTTCTTAGTATTTAAAATAATTTGTTTGTATTTAATAAATCTAATATTAATTTATTAAATATTAATAAATCTTTTTAAATACTAATAAATATTTGTTAAAGACTAAAAAGTGGTCTCTAATAAATGATTTGTTAAATATTAACAAATATTTTTAACTATAAACAAATCCTTCTATCAGTGTGACGTTTAGTATTTTATTTACAGATGATTATTTATGAGACACTATAATAAACGAGTATACTAACAAGAGACTAACCCCAAATTGGCGAAATAGCGGGAACGGTTCCTTCTGTAGTACTTTCAACTCCCACGTGGAGTTTGTTATTGCAGTGTGCAGTGGAATTTACCGCAAGATTGGAGTAAATTCAACTTATTGACTTAGTAAAATTTGACGCATATTGAGTAACTGTTATCACTTATATGATATTTGTAACTACAGAAACATTTACTGCAATCTTGTAGTAAATGATACTGCACATTATTTTCCGTGTATAATCGAGTTTCTCGAAGGTATTTTTCAACGAAATAAAAAAAAAAAGTTGCGGGACAAATTGATAAATTCGAGAGAATTTAACAATTTATTTTGTTTAGTTTCCCTATTGAAGTCGCTGTTTCAATGGGATATTCAGCAGCGAAATCAATTATAAATCGCGAGCGAGCAAGTCTTCGTCCACAATTACCGCATACTTTATATGAGCTTGGTGATGCCCTAGGAGGATATGTGCGTGGCAGAGAAATTATTCATGAACGAGTTATCACTGATGATAATCAAGTTGCATTAATTTTTGCTGATAGAAATATGATCGGCCGTCTAAATGTAGCTCAAGAACTTCATGCTGATGGAACCTTTGCTGTAATTTTATTTTCTTAACAATTTTTTTTTTTTTTTTTATCAATAATATATTTATTCGATTTTGATAATAGTCCATTCCTCGAGAACCAGCTGCAGCTCAATTATATGTGGTATATCTACGACATTTGGACAAAGTAAAATAATATGATACAATATATATATATATATATATATATATATATATATATATATATATATATATATATATATATATATATATATATATATATAAATATGTTTTTATTTTTATAATTTGTCATACGTAATTTTGTTCATTTTATGAATTTTATTTATAGGGATTTCCTGCAGTTTTTGTTTTATGTCAATGTCGGACAACTGAGATGTATAATAAAATTTGGTCTCGTATAATTGAATTAGCACCTGGCGTAATGAATGCTCGTAGTATGACTGCAGATTTTGAAAGAGCTCATATCCGAAGTGTTCGCAATAATTTGCCCAATACTCGGATCAAAGGCTGCTGGTTTCACTTCAATCGCATATTTATTAACATACACTTAAAATTTTATTTGTTTATATTTTTTATTTAATTAATATCATTTCTATTTAATAAACTATATTCTAGGCTACGTGGCGTTACTGGATTCGACAAGGATTGAGTCAGGCCCCAAGGGTTGTTCTATACCGATCATGGGTCCTTCCTCTGGTTCCTGCAAACCGTTACTCGGAAGCTGTAGATGTCATTGAACAATATTCTCATGCAATTGCTCGCGATTTTCCAGGTGTAATAACGTATATTTATTATCTTCGGCACTGGTGGGAAAGATTAATACACGAACTGTCTGTTTACGCTGAGCCAATCCGAACTAACAATTTAGCCGAAGGTTTCAATCGAACCTTGATTGAGAGAATGGGTGGAGCTCATCGCAATATTTGAGTTAGGATTGGTACACATGTCCTATATTTTTTTATTTATAAACATGTGACTTTATTAAAAAAAAATAAAGAACAAATAATAACTCTTTTTTTTAGACCGATTAATTGAAATAATGGCTGATCAAGAAATTAAGTACTTAAGAGTAACTGAGGGAGTCCCAATCTCTAACGAGACTCGTCGATTAAGATGGATTGAAGACGATCAGCGGATCATAAATGCTCAACGAAACCTTGACAGTAGAAGGTATTTATTATTTTGCAGATTGAGCACAAAACAGTCGAGTGTCTTCTTTTGCAATATGCATCGACTACTAATAATTGAAGCTAGATTAAATCTATACTTTGTTTTATGTTTACCATATTTTATTATTTAATAGGTGGCCTATGGACGACTTTCTCTTAAATGCTCTAACACCTCGACATCGACATATCCTAGAAGCTGAAACTTTAGATATACCAAGTAAGTTAATATTTTATATTTTATAATTGATTATATTCATAGAATTGATCATCCTACACATTCAGTATATATGTAACTTCCAGATGATCAAGATAATTTTGAATTACCTGATGTGGCTGATATTCGTGTTCCGGAAAATGCTTCACCAGGTTTTAAATTTAATTTTTAAACTTATAAAGAAATAACTAAAACAAAAAATTTCTTAATTTAGATTTAGAACCTGTTGAAAACGATATACGGCATCCAAGAGGCCCGCCGCAAGGTTACAGGCGTCGACAAGGTAGAAGAAATGCAGCAGTTGTACCACCACTCAATGAGCTTCTTCAGGAAGTCAACAACGAAGATGACGGTGGTGGTAGAAATCAAAATATTCGTCAGCCACAAATACAGAGAGCAAATGTACCACTCAATGACCTTCTTCAAATTGATAATGACAATGGACTTGTTAATGAAGATCACAATCAAATACAACCGCAATACCAACGACGAGGAAGACAAGGCAGAGCACATGGACGTCAACGAGGAGCAGTTAGAATAGCACCTTACGTTCGGAGTAAATAAAAATTATAATGATTGTAATCGTTATGATTATTATTATTATTTTTATTATGACTACTATTATTATTATTATTTGTAACGGAGTACACGGGGCCTTCTTTACCCAGAGAAGGTTTCCGATCCGCGTGAGTTAATTATCGACTGATTCCCCAGAGCGCTGTGCTCCGAAGTACTCGCGCCTCTAGCTGTAAGTTAGTGAGTAAGTCCCCAAGAGGGAAGCGCCGGCGCGGAGAGTGAGTGGGGAAGACGGAGCGAAGAAAGAAAAGCACCGACAAAGCTGAGAAGAGTCATTGTGACCGAGTCGCCAAACCGTACGGACACGCATATTTAGTAAAAACATCATCGAGCAGGTAATTATTTATTTGTCGCCTTTCGTACAAGTGGAACGAAGCGATCAAATCTATTAATTTATTGCGTGCCAGGCCTTCAGTCGGCTTGCGTAAATTGATCTTAAATTTTAACAATTTCTAATGCTTGATTGCGGTTTCAGATTCATAAAATATTCGGAGAAACGAGTGACGGTGACCGAGGTCTCGCTGCCAAGCAGAATTTTCCACCGAGGAGGGATTTGTACCAGTGACGACGACAAGGAGTTGTAGCTCTTCGAGGGAGTTCATTAACGTCGTAAAAGAAAAACTCCAGGTACAAATAAAATGTCCCAATAATCTCTCGGTGGTGCGGCATCAGCCAGGCATTGAAGTCGGCTGAAGGTCACCGCCATTTCGCGTTCGGTCACAATCATTAGATTAAGTATTATATCGTAGAATTTACTTAATTATTATATGGAAATTTATTTATTAGGATTTACTCGGAATATTATTTGGGATATTATTTAAAATATTATTTAGAAAATGTTTGAGAATTTACTGGAAATAAGAGGCAGAGTTTATTTAAGAATTTATTTGAGAGAAAAAAAAGTCCAGAATAAAAATTAGACTAAAGATAAAAGCAAATCAAGAATAATTACTAAATGTTTAATTAACAAAACCAGGAATTATTTCGGATTGTTAATTTACTACGTAGGCAGAGCTTGGATTGGTTTTACCAGGAATAATTTCGGTTAGTCAATTCATGACTTTGGTGCCATGTAAAATTAAATGTCGTTGATAATCGAGTTGGTCGGATTTATTTAATTAATTGCTTAAAATAAAATCAGTAAAATGTTTTAGAGGAGTTTTAGTAAAATCATTTGAAGTAAAATTTATTAGATTCAAAAAATAATTTATAATAAAATTTAATTGTTAAAATAAAATCATTGGAAATAAATTTAGAATCAGTCAAAATTACAAGAAAATTGTTCATGTAAATTTATTAATTAAGAGTCGAAAATAAAACTTGTAAAAATTCGTCAGAGAAAAAAATTACACCAAAAACTTGCGACAGAGACGCAAGACCGAGCGAGAGCGTCAGCCATCTTGTCCCGCGCGAAGCGCTGAGTAGAGGACATTCAAAGTCGAGACTAAAATCGTACTGTGTTGCTAGGCAGAATATAATCCTCAAATAAAATAAAATAAATGCTAAGTTTTTCATGCAACACAATAGAACGTAAAATAAAACAACGTAGAGAAAATAAAACTCGATTATTGAAGGACAAGCCAAACAGTTTAGTAAAAATAAATTACATGAAATTAATTGATAAAATTTTAGTCATTGAAAGCTAAGATCTTAAATAAATAAAATGAATTAAATAAAATAATCTGGACAAAATAAATAATTCCATAAGTTCGGATTAAAATAAAATGAACTAATAGATTCTGGTAAAATGAATTAAAATAACTTGGAAAAATAATTAATAAATTCTAGTAAAATAAATTAGACAAAGCCGAGTAATTTAACACAACAGCTTATAAATTAAATTAAGTAAATTCAGTAGAATTAAGTTTGGTAAAATCTCGGAAGTAACCAACACGTTGTTGGCAGATTATTAAGACCTCTGTCAATGGATTTTAATCTATTAATACAAGATACGAAGACCTCTTGGTATTAAATATTTAATTGTTGTATTATTAAGACCACGGCAATAAATTAGTTAATGATTTTAATTTTAAATTAGGAATTAAGATTAGGAATTGTAGAAATAAATTAGGAACTCGGGTTTTGTATTTTGTTGAAGGGATAAATGGATCCAGGCATCGAGTCGGATTTCGTTTGATTTTGGAAAATAAATTTGTAGAATCCGGAGTAATAATTAGTGGGTTTGGAAATAATAATGTGGGTGGGTTTAATATTAAGTATTGTAGTGTTGCCTAGGGATTCATGGTATCCTCCTCTGCTTCCTGGGCACACTTAGAGTCCTTTGCATAAATGCCCGGGTCGGGGGTGCAATAGGCATAAGTATTTTAAATAAATATTGTGGGTGTGTGTGGATAAATAATATTGCAGTGTAGCCTAGGGATTCATGGTATCCTCCTCTGCTTCCTGGGCACACTTAGAAGCCGTTGTATAGACGCCGAATTTGGGGTACAACGGTAGTAAGCTAGAAACCGCGGTATAGACGCTCCATATGAGGGTACTGTTCGGGAATAGATACTATGATAGTAACCGCGATAGGACGCTCCATAAGAGGATATCGTCGGGATTAAGTTAATTTGATATTTTGTAAGGGGTTTTGATTTTGTATTAAGGGTTGGATAAATAAAATGAATTGTAAAAATGAATTTCTGCTTATAATTTCTGTGTCCTTCCTGACAATCTCTCCGACCCTGAGTGTTCACTCCATGTTCTGGGCCAGTTTCTGGATACTGTGGGAAAAATCCAGTGGCGCCTTAAATAAATTAAGAGGCGACCAAGAGAGCGGAGGATCCCCGTTTCATATTATTATCATCATCATCATCATCACATTACAGACAACGCCGTCAACGTGGTAGAAGCTGAGAACATTGGTCGTCAAGAAATTGTACAGCCTTTGCCGGAAGAAATTCCTGTCATGGAAATGGAAGAAATTCTTGACATCGAAAATGGTATATTTAATTAGAGTATTTACGCATTTTTAAGTGTGTAATTTTCAAAAAAAATAATTTTTCATTGTATGCAGATCGAATTTCACTGAATTCATTTGAAGAAGATTGGGAATCTGATAATTCCAGGACTCAATCACCGCTGGCCGAAAGGGAAAATATAGTTCCAAGGGAACCCGAAGCGTATGCGGCAACTTCAAGATGACTTCCTTGTGTTGTCTGTCTCGGCAATGAACGAGACATGTTATTACAACCCTGTGGCCATGTCTCTATGTGCGTGGGCTGCTCAAATCAAATGGTGCGCGAAAGGATGAATTTCTGTCCAGTTTGCCGAGAAAACGTCGTATCACGGACTTACTTACGTTTTTCATAAACATCACCACTAAAAATAATTTGTACGCTTGTTTTACTTGTTTGTAATTAATTTAATACATCACTTTATTTTATAATAGCCTCCATGGTGAATGAATATTCTATAAACTCCAATATAGAAATTTACTCATTGTGGAGGTTGTTAAAAAATTAAGTAGTGCATTAAATTTAAGTTGTCCACCTACAAACAAGTTTATTTATAGTTTATCACTAAAAAAAGTGATTTTCACTTCTTAAATTTATAAAATTATTAATTACTATTATTGTTTAATTAAGCTGATGAAAAATTAACTTGCTTCAAGAAGAAAAATCTCGTAACTATAAAATAATTTCGGAAAATTTTTTCATCTCGAGTCAAGCAGAGAAGTTTTAGTTCGAAAAATTTTCTACTTGATTAAAGATAATGAAATCATTCGAAATTATCTTCATGGTTCAACATTTATTCTCTTGAATCAAGCGAATTTTTCTATTAATCTTTTTTTATTATCCTATCTAAAATTGTTCATTATTATAAATTAAAATTAATTAACAATTCTATGTTGTATTGATTAATTCTATGAAAAATAAAAATTAAAAAAAATATTATGCATAATAAGAAATTAAACATTTAACAATAAAAAATTTTTACAGATAAAAAATATTGGTGTCAGGTTTAAACAAGTAAGTAAATATTAAGATGTAATCAATCATTAACATTATTACGTTTAATTAAATAAAATTAATTACTTTAGTGTCACTAAAATTAATTAACGTGGCAATTTTTAGGATCTAATAATAGATAAATTATTATAGAAAGCATTTATTAAAAAATGCTACTTGTAAAAATTTTTAAAAATATTGATGCAATTTTTCTTAAATATTAAAATTGATTTGTTTTATTAAACTAAGGAAAAAAATATAGTAATTTAAAAAATCTCTAAATACCCATTTTATAATTTTTAAACGAATAAATAATTTTTTTTTATTTTTATGTAATAAAAGAGAATAAAGAATTCACTTCGCGGAGTTTTTTTTATAAATTTATCAATGTTAATAGTCTATTTATTCTTTTTTTTTTTTCTTAAATCAAATGTCAAGCGCTTACGACTTGAAGTTAGGATTGTGTAGAGATGAACTGTGTAGAGATGAACTGTGTAGAGATGAACTGTGTAGAGATGAACTATGTAGAGATTTCAAATCTGAGAGATATTCTTTTGCATTGATATTCTGTTTATTATTTTTACATGTGTAGAGATGCCGCGGTGTAGAATTAATCTTGTATAGAGATTTTTCTATGTGAAAAGAAACGTATTGGCTTGACTCGTATAGAGATAAATTTTGTGAGTTTTCAAAATGTAGACAAATTCTGTGTAGGCATGCACCACACCCCAAGTTCTTACATTAACTTTAGACTTTTTAAATCGTTCTGTATATTTTTAATATCATATTAGATAATTATAAATTATATTATATAATACTTTAATTTTTTTTTAAGACCGTATCAATTTTGACGATATACAATTGTTTTGTTGAAATAATAAATTTTCAATTTTAGCATTTGCTATCAAATATTCGTTAAGCAATAAATATTTACTGTTCTAAATTCTATTACTTAATGATTAACTAAATTTGGATTTACCATTGAATGGCCAAAGTTAGGTTGCCCAATTCTGGCTCAAGTCTGGGTTGCCATTTAACGTCCAAGGCTAGGCATCCCAGTCTTTGCTAACGCTCAGGTAATCATTGAGTCGGCCAAAGGTAGGTTGCTCAGTCCTGGCCCAAGTCTGGATCGCCATTGAATGGCCATGGCTGGGGGACCCAGTTCTAGTCCAAGCTCGGGTAATCATTGGGTTGACCAGGGCTAGATTGCCCAGTCCTGGCCCAAGTTAGGGTGACTCTAGGCTTGGCCAAGGCTAGGTTATCCAGTCTTGGCCCATGTTAGAGTTACCATTCAACGGCCGAGGTTAGGTTACACAAACTTGGCCCAAGTTAGAGTGACTTTAGGCTTGGCCAATGCTAGGTTATCCAGTCTTGGCCCATTTTAGGGTTACCATCCAACGGCCGAGGTTAGGTTACACAATCTTGACTCAAGTTAGGGTTACCATTCATTGGCCAAGGCTAGGTCATTCAGTCTTGGTTCATGTTAGAGTTACCATCCAACGGCCGAGGTTAGGTTACACAACCTTGGCCCAAGTTAGGGTGACTCTAGGCTTGGCCAATGCTAGGTTATTCAGTCTTGGCCCAAGCCTGGGTAATTATTGGAATGGCCAAGGCTGATTGCCCAGTTATGGCCCGGGCATGGGACAATATAGGTTTGCCAAGATGGGCTTCCCAATAATGTCCCAGGCATGACCCCGTCGTTCAACTCTGGGGCTTCCTGCATGGGGTACCATCGCTCTATTTTAGGAATTATTATTTTATTATTGTACTGATTATAATTTAAACCATATTTAAAATAGTTTAAAAAGTTTATTTCTAATGTATATACATCAAATTTGTGATAAATACTACAAATTGGTAGAAAATAGCAAATTTTTAATTTTATGCTAGCATAGTAGCTACTAACCACTATAGTTATATTTATCATTTTAATTTTTATAAAATTGATTACCATCTAAGATAGTAAAATCTAGAAAACAAATATTGTTAGGGTTAACATAAAATTCTCTCTGTGTAACAATCACAAGTAAAGTTATGCTTATAAATATAAGTAATAAAATGAGCGCAGCAACCGACTCACGGACTTTCTGCCGCCTCGTGTTTAGTTATCAGTGCATGAAAAATTTTTTTGGCACGCCGTCGTAGAGCGCATGCGCACCTCGATCACGGTATAAAAATGAGGCTTTCTCGGGCATCATGGCGCGCAGTGCAGGAATCTCAAACTTTCTGCCTTTGTAGTGTAATGAAATTCCTATTATATTGCTACTGTGTATAGACATTATATGATACTACTGACGATGATTGTATCGCGCATGAGATGACGGACAAATGAGATTATTAGATAATGTTCAACTAACTAACGCTCCAACCCAATGCAAGTCCTTTTATCTTATCAATATTTGTGGGGGAATTAGGTGATCCTATTATGATTATCGCCCTTACCAAAGTGATTGGTGGCATTTTTATGAAAAAATGACCTGTCATTTGTTGTTATCCCCGGTATGGTAAATGATGCTTTGTAATTAGGGAGAGTTATTTATTATTGTCTAAGAATTATTGAGGTTACAGGCGATATTTCCCCTGGATTTTATTATTAATGTTCCATAGAAGTATGTAATTTATAAATATTATAAAATAACTTTAAATTTCATTACTGTTGTTTTTTTCTTTAAAATATCTTTAAAATAATAGAAGAAAATTTTTCGCATCAACTAAGGGAGAGTGGGAGACGACGGCCCCCTGGGGCACAACAGACCCTCTCAAAAATTCGATAAAAATTTTTAACTACCCGCTAGGAAAATTGAAAATTTTCAAAAATCGGGAAATTATTGTTTTTACCCCGTTTTTCGAAAAGAGTTTTCTTCAGATCTCGACGTTTTGAGGTCCTAGGAAGCTTCCCTGACTATTCCCGTGATAGTGTCTGTATGTGTGTGTGTGTGTGTTTTTTTTTTTTCTCCTTAGGGGAATCCTTTTTACGGATTCTAGGCATAGTTGTTTGGCCTGGATATGTGGCGACTCGACACAGCGTCATACTAAAACTCGACACTAACGCCCCTACCCACTAAACCCTAAACCCATTTTCCTTCTTTCCTCTAAACGTGTTGGTAGCGTTCCAGGCAGCTTCTGATGACAACATTGCTTCCACTAGTGAATCTGGTTGCATTCTCTGGTTCAGGATCCTCTCCAGTTCTTCACGCTGTGGATCGAAACGAGGACATACAAAGAAGACGTGCTCCGCGTCTTCAGCAGCTCCTGGGCAGGACGGGCACTCCGAAGAGTCATCGTGCTTAAAGCGGTGTAGATACTCTCGAAAACACCCATGTCCCGACAACATCTGCGTAAGATAGTAATTGACCTCACCGTGATTCCGGTTAAGCCAAATGTCGATCCGAGGTATGAGACAGTGCGTCCACCTACCCTTCTCTGTAGCATCCCATTGTAGTTGCCATCGGCCTATGCTCTTCTGCCGTTCTTCAATTCTAAGTTCTTCCAGGCTCAGTGCAGTTGACCTTTTTCGTTGGTAAAGGGCCCGTCTTTCCTCTGCTAGAACTCTAAGAGGTAGGGTTCCAGCAATGACGCACACTGCTTCTTCTGATATAGTGCGGAAGGCACTAGCTACTCGTAGGGCACTCAGTCGGTATATTGGTCCAGCTTTTCTCCATGATTCTTGGGTTTCCAGTGCATCAGCCCAAATGGATATTCCGTAAGTGAGCACTGATGTGACTACTGATGACAATAGTAGCCTCCTGCTCTGCATTGGGCCTCCGATGTTAGGCATCAGCCGTGCAAGACTTGCCCTCACTACTGACGCTTTGGCACTGACATGTTCCACCTGCTGTTTGAAGTTGAGTCGTGCATCCAGCATCACTCCCAGATAACGGATAAATGGTTGTGATGTGATTTCTTGTTCTCCGACTCTCAACTTGATGGTTTCTACCGTTTTTCTGCTGGTGATGAGCACTGCCTCGGTTTTATGCTTGGCTAGTTGCAAGTTCATCATGTCCATC
The DNA here is from genome assembly GCF_020080835.1 of Cotesia glomerata. Classification (NCBI taxonomy): domain Eukaryota; kingdom Metazoa; phylum Arthropoda; class Insecta; order Hymenoptera; family Braconidae; genus Cotesia; species Cotesia glomerata. The sequence goes on along the minus strand of NC_058166.1, from coordinate 8,323,139 downwards.
CACAAATTGACTCATCTGAATGTAATATCAAATGCCATTTCTATCTCTTCGAGGTGCTTTGCGACAATCACGACAGCTACGTCATCCGCATATGCTACAAGTTTGACTCCCGTAGGCAATGCTATTCTCAGGAGGCCATCATACATGATGTTCCATAGCAGAGGACCTAAGACTGATCCCTGTGGCACTCCTCCGGAGATTTCGTACACTTCCGTACCATTCGTCGTGTCATATTTCAGGAGCCTGTTCGTGAAGTAGCTCACTACTATTCTGCGAAGGTATCCTGGTATGTTTTTTTCTTCTAGAGCCCGCATAACGCAGTCCCAGTTAGCAGAGTTGAAGGCATTCTTGATGTCCAAAGCATCCACCAAGCAGTATTTCTTCTTTCCACCCATCCATCTCGTTCCAGCGATTGCATCCTTGGCTATATCAACAACCAATTTGATAGCATCCAGAGTTGACCGTCTTTTTCGGAAACCAAACTGGTTCTCTGCTAGGAGTGGATCGACTAAAGCCTCTATTCTCTGATGAATTATGCGCTCGAATATCTTGCCGGCCGTGTCTAACATGCAGAGTGGTCGGTAGGATGACGGTTTTTCCGGCGGCTTTTTCCCCTTCAGAAGTAACACTAGCCGTTGCTGTTTCCACTTCTGGGGAAAAGTCCCTTCCTTCAGGCATGTATCATAAACGTCCAGGAATAATGTCGGTGCTGCCCTAAGGATTGATTTCAGGGCAATATTAGGAATTCCGTCTAATCCCGGCGCCTTATTATTCCCTACTCGATTTCCTGCCTCTATCAACTCGTCCAACGTGATAGTTGGGATGTCTTCAGAATTGAGCTGCTCCAACTTGTAGGTGAATACCAGCTGTTGGGAAAACAACGTAGTAACAATCTTCTCTAGGAGTTGTGGACACGTAGGTGATGGCATTGGTTGGCATTTCAAGTGGGTCATAACCACCTTATACGGTCTGCCCCATGGATCTTTCTCGACTTCTGCGACCAGTTCCTTCCAGCAACGTCTTTTGCTTTCTTTGATGGCTCTGTTCAGTTCTCGACGGGCCTTTTTATACTCTGCCAACAGCCCTGCGGAGTTAGATCGTCTGTAGCCACGCTGAGACTTTCTTCTTTTTTTAAGACACTTTGAGCGTAGAATGCTAATGTGATCGTTCCACCAGTGCACTGAAGGTCTTGAATTTATGCGACGTTTCCGAGACATACTAGCGTCGCAAGCCTGGGTGACTCTTCTCATTAGGTCCTTGGTCTTTTCTTCAGCAGTTTCTACGATGATCGGATTGCAGTCTAAGGCTACTACTAAAGCAGTGGGGTCGAGAGACTTAACTTTCCACCCAACCGCGCTAGCGCTCCTGTTGTCTCTTGTTAGTTTCTGGCCAGTTGATATTTCCCATAGTATCGCACTATGGTCGCTGGCTGTATAGAGGTTCAATACTTTCCAAGAAAAACCTCTTCGAGCTAAGCAACTGCTGACAAATGTAAGGTCGACAGTTGAGTTTGCCTCTTCCTTAGTATACGTTGGCGTGTCACCGGTATTAAGAAGGATCACGTCCAGAGTGGCCATTGCCTCGAGAAGTGCTTTTCCACGTGTATTAGTGAACTTGCTGCCCCAGTCTGTTGCCCAGGAATTGAAGTCACCAGCTATTGCCACGGGAAAGTGTTTTCTTGCGTCCTCAGTTAGCCGATCAAGGAAGTCTTCAAAATGCTTATTAGAGAGACTAGGTGGTGCATAGCAACTGTAGAAGCGGATGCCATCTACCCATGCTGCTACGAAGCCAGCTTCTTTATTGTTGGCTGTTCTCTGAAAAGGACATTTACCGCAGGACCAGATGACGGCTTTGTTAGTGCTGTCGGATTCCCAGGGTTGGTTACTCAGATGTCTATAAGGCCCACTTATAAGTGCTACATCTGCCTCTAATTCGCGCACAGTTCGCATGAGCAGGTCATGCGCAGCCTCACAATGATTGAGGTTGAGCTGCACTATCTTCATGTTCTTGGCTTCGTTATCTTCTGGAGCGCTTCTTGGAAGATGGGGCATCTGTTCGTGCCTGCATGGTGAGCCGCCTTCTCTACGCCGTGCCGTTCAAAGCACAGTGCACATTTAGCTGGATTTTTACAATCAGCAATTTTGTGTCCTTCTTTTCCGCACCTTATGCAGAGTTTATACCGGTCGACTTCGCTTTTGCATTGTGATCCGAAGTGCCCAAAGTGCCAGCATTTGAAGCATTGTATGGGTCTCTTCGTTGCTCTCATTCGGCAATTAGACCAGCCTATCCTTATTTTGCAGTTTCCCTCCAGTAACTTTTGTGCTGCAGCTGCTGGTAGTGACACTGTGGCTGTCTGTGTACCCCTAAAGGCTTTACGGATCTTGATTGCCTCTAGTGGGATTTCACAACTTTCTCCAGCTTCCCTCTTTAGAGCGGTCTGAATATGCTCTTTCGTCGTGTCGTCATCGACATCTCGGATCTCGATGGTCTCCTGTGGCCCTTTGCAAATCACTTTGGCCTCCTCCTTAAGGATGTCCGCGATCGTCTTTTGCAGACCTTGGCCTTTGTCAGTGCTCTTCCTCGAAATCGTAATCAACAAGTCCCCACTTCTGGTCTTGTTGATCTTATCCACAGTTGAACGAACCTGCTCATCTGGGACGTCCTGCTTTATACGACGCAGAATCTCGGCATACTTTGTTTTCTCGGCCGGGCGGATGATCAGTGCGTCGGGTCTGATCCATTTGCGTGGTTTTTTCCGCTTAGGCTCTGGCCTGGGCTCCTTCGGCGGCTGTTTTGAGAGTTGCTCTCTAGCTAGCCTTCTCTTCTCCTTCTTAGACTGTACTTTTTTCTAGTCAGTCGTCTTCTTGGGTTTGTCGCCCTGCCCTGCCAGTCGTTGGGGAGGGCTTTTTTTCAAGTCCTTCTTCTTTGTGACTTTGTCGGTTGACTCTGGTGAATCTCGGTCCTTTCTCTTGCCAGACCTTGTGTCAGTTTTACCCTTGTCCTCAGCAGCAGATTCACCGTCACCGTCGGTTCCAGTGTCCATTGCTTCTTCCATCTCAGTTTCAGTTTCAATGCGGCGTCGTGATGACTGCCATTCCTCGTCCAGTTTCTTGAATCTTCCAAGAGCATTGACTACACCGGTTGTCTTGGTCTTTATCTCCTTGTGGATATTGACCTTAGTTTGGACAAACTCTTGCAGCTCAATGGTCAGCTTCTCAAGGCGCTCCAACGCTTGCGTTCTCTTCATGTCAGCGCTTGCTTCAATCGCTGCTTGTTGAGCATGAAGCCCGTTTCTATTCTTGTTTGTTTCCTGTAAGTTACTCATACTTTTTGATTTACCAGCGCATCGTACGGAGTAGAGCGGGTTACCATAACTAGGAACGGGTGTACCCTCGGAGATAGTACTCCTACCCCAGTTTCCTGAGACCTAGCCGACACTTAGCCAGTCCCGGAATACACGGACGGACTAGACTCGCTCGGAGCGGTGAAGATTCCGATCTCTAACACTCACTGCGTACTTCCTGATCAAGGCCCGAAGTGGCTGGCTCCTGATCCACTGCTGCAACTTTCACCTCGGCAGAGCAAGCTCACATCAGCCGTGGCCTGCATCGTCGGAAACTACGATACAGGTTCCGGACACTCCCAGTGAGTTACAGCAGGAACCAATCGTCTTGCTAGGTCAGTTAGTGTGACCAACCCATTAAAGGGGAGTTTTGTCCACGGGAGCTTATTTTGTTTGGTTATTTTGCTTGGCTCCTACCCGCTGTACCTCATCAACTAAGAGATTAAGTGTCATCCAAGGACAGCGAGCGTTCTCCCATCCGCTCGGGGAGACGCGCCCGGTAGCAGTATCTCTTCTGCCCCGAGTGTGTGTGTGTGTGTGTGTGTGTGTGTGTGTGTGTGTGTAACGAAAAAATTATTATTTTTTTTCGAATTGTGATAAATTTAAAGAATTCATTCTTTTAGGCTTTTTCAGGTCAAAGATATTCATCTTGGGTAAAATGAATTAGAAAAAATTCAATTGAATTGAAAACTTTAACAAAAGATTGAATTATATAGCTTTTGAAAAATTAAAAACACAGTTTTTTTAATTAAAACAGTAATTATACACTAGTCACAAAAATTAAGGGATAAAAAAATTTCTAAATTTTTGGTTGATTTTTAAGAAGCTGTAACTCCGAGGAAAATAATCATACAGGAAAAAAAAAGCAAATTGTAACTCCAAGTGTTTAGTTTTCAAATATGACCATGAAAATTTTTTATCATGTTTGGGTTTTAAGGGGGTAGATGCACTCAGAAGCGTAAAAAAAGGTCTATTTTAAAAAATTTATTTTTTATAGTAGTTAAGTTTATTTTAAAAAATAAATTATACAGAGTTTTTTCACAATGCTTTAACTTAACATTCATGAAAAAAAAAAAAAAAAATATCTGTAGAAGCAGGAAAAATATTTTGTTGTTGTAACGGGTATTTTATTCCGCTCAATTGGACCCTTAAATTAAATTAATTGAAATAATAAAACTAACAAATTAATCTAAATTAATTAATAAAAGGGCGCCACCAGGATTTTTAATCGCGGTTCCTGGAACCGGAGCCAGAGCTGAGCTTATCTACAGGGAGAGAGAGTGGAGGAAGGTGATCTGAAATGAATAAATTTTTATTTAAGAACGGTACCAAAAATTTATTAACAACAAAATAAAATAACAACTTGTGCACTCGCACCTACACTAAATTACTTAAAACTAATTTAATGCTATACACTACTAGTTCTCGGCTCAGCAAAACATCAACAAGCAGAGAACGTAGTAACAACTAACGAACGCCTCAACAACACGGCTACCCGACTAGAAATTTCAGTGAGGCAGTGATTTGGCGCAAGTAAGGTATGCCGAATTCCAAACTTGCAGTAAGTGAGGCATCCAAACCAGGCCGAAGTTTGGGATGTAACGCAGTTGCGAAGCTCAGCCTAACTTGGCTTCCTGATTAGGTTGCAGTTTGGAAACCAAATTCGAAACGAAGAATCCAAATCTAATTCTTTCTTGATTTTTATCTTTTTTATTATCAAGCGAAAATTAATAAAAACAAATGCTTATTTTTTTATCTTCTTTTACTATTTTAAGTATAAATATTAAATTTAGGACTAAATTTTTTAAATATTTCATGAATAAAAAAAAAAAACAAATTCTTTGTTGCTTTTATTTAATATTATTTTTATTATTTAATTTTATTTTTTCTGTAATTTTTTTTTTGTTTTTTGGAGCGTTTTTTAATGTGAAGAGATTTTTTTGATTGGTAGATTTGATAAGTCAAAGGGGAAGGAGATGATGGAGGAGTTAGATTTACTAATCACACATAACACTTAACTTTACTTCACACTCGCCTTAATAGTAATTATAATTAGTAATTATTAATTATTAAAAATCGTACATGTCGAACGCGAGACTCGAACACGGTACCCGACGCACGAGGGCCCTATACCATACCGCGACGCTACGCCGATAATGAGCGACCTCTTACTTCAAGATACTTATAAACATAACCAATGTTCGGCTTGCCTAATTTAAAACAAATAAGATTCGAATTGGGCTAGCCTAAGTTCGGAAAGCCAAGTTCGCTCCAAACTAGCAAAACTCAGGTTATCGTTACTTGAAACCAGTTCGGCGTTCCCATGATATATCAGACTTAAGGAATCCATGAAACTTTCCTAGTTACATTCAAATATGGCAAGCCAAACATTTCGTTCTGCCTACCTTGGTTTTTATGAGGTACAACCTAGGCAAGCCTAAGTTAGGCAAGCCAAACTTGCCCCGAATTGGTTATTCGGCGTATGCCTCACTGAACTTTCTAGTCGGGTACATGAGACACCATGTTTATATGTACAATACACAAATACTCTCATAAATACACACTTTTATATGTATAAAACTAAAAGGCTTAACCTTGAAAAGATTTAAAGCCAAATATCTTCTCCCACTCCGTTTTAGAGTACTTTGGCAAGAAACGCCGAAGTTCGTCAAACGTTTGGAATGCCTAATTTGCAGGAAATTATAAAATCCAAAGGTCTACGGAAGTTCAGATTGCCAAACTTGAAAGTAATTGGGGCCATCTGTAGTAAGACGAAGTTTGGCGAATGTTTGGAATACCTAACTTGCAGGAAATTATAAAATCCAAAGGCTTACGAAAGTTCGGTTTACCAAACTTAAAGGTAATTAAGGACATTTATGGCAAGCCAAACTACGGCAAATCTTTGGTTATCGTTATTTCTAGCTAGTCAGGCATTCCAAAGGTTCGCCGAAGTTCGGCTTGCCATAGATGTCCCAAATTACATGCAAATTTGGCATGCCAATCTTCGTTTTGCCTAACGTGGATTTAAGAAGGCGCAAATTAGGCTTGCCTAAGTTAGGCAAGCCAAACTTGCCCCTCACTAATTCTTCGGCATTCCTCACTACAATTTCTAGTCGGGTAGTCCTCTACCCGGCAAAACATCAACAAGCAGAGGACGTTGCCAAAAATCTTAATCCTGACGGTACCCTCTTATGGAGCGTCTATACCGCAGTTTCTAACTAAATCGCGCTGTCCACCGGACCCTCACGCTCTATCAAAATTCTTAATCCTGACGGTATCCTCTTATGGAGCGTCTATACCGCAGTTTCTAACTAAATCGCGCTGTCCACCGGACCCTCACGCTCTAAGACTGTACGAACTACTCTACTCGACAAAACATCAACAAGTAGAGAATTTACACACTCACACACTAGTTCTCGGCTCGGCAAAACATCAACAAGCAGAGAACGTACACACTCACACACGTATAACCCGCACGGTCTTCACACACACTCTGACTTTACTTAACTTTTATTTTTGACTTATAAAAGTTATTACAAAATTTAATATCAGAAAATTATTACGTCAAACTTTTTGCTTTATTAATTCAGTCATTAGCTAACAATTAAATCGTAAACCATTTTCACAACTAATAATTTAATTCTCAAAAAAATCTACACTAAAAACCGATGCTTGAATTTATTCCAAATTAACCACGAGTTTAATACTCAACATTAAATAAATCTTCCGGATCATTCGACGTAAAATTTTACTCCAATTTCAACTCGTAAATTTTATTTCTTAAATTTTGAATAAATTCTTAAGACTATTTCTTTATAAAATTCTGACTAATTTTCTGGGACTTAATCCACGCCGTTAAATATTTTTATAAACAATTCCAACAGAATAATAATTTTAATTTTCAATAGTTCAATATATAAAATGACTACGTGGAATTTTTCGATTTATAAATAATTAATAAAACAATTTATCTCAATGTAAAATAAATTCACGAAAAATTATCTACGGGTATTCAATCTTAATTGCGTCGAAGTTCAATAGCCAATTCTCAATAAATTATATATTGTTAAATAATTAATATATTCTTGTAATAAATAATATTGAATAATAATAATTCGATTGTTTTTAATAATTTGTCTTGTAAAATAATTGCCAGGAATTTGCGCGCTCAAAATGGACGCCGGCATTCGTTAGTGCATAGTAGTCTTTGACCTTGGGTACACGTTAACTGCGTTGTAAAGTTCAACTGACGCTTGGCTAATCCGTGAGAAGACAATGGAATTTTCTCGAAGCTTTTAATTCTCGGTTTTATTTTATCAAATAAAATAAATGTAACTAAACCGATTTTCCAGATGTTCAGAATGATTTAGAATTAATCGAGTAAATTAATAAATTCTCACGACAATTAACACCGCAAGGTCCTTGAGCAGTCCTCGGGTATAAACCCTCTAGAGCTACGCTCAACGGCAACTAACGAATAAAATTTAATTGCAATTAAATGATTATTGAATTATTATTTAATAAATTGAGAATAATCAATCAGAGGAGAAGTAAACTGAGTATAAACCCCGTGGTCCACTCCTAGCCCACAGAGTAATTATTGATACCTTGTTAGATTATACGACGATCTAACTCACTACTCGAGATTGGAGTCCTAGATGTTATTGGCTTCTGTCGTCTCGTAACTACTCCGGGGATCGGTTCTTCTTGATTTGTGGCACACTGTCTGGCGGTTACACTACTTCTCCCTGTCACAACGCCTGACTCACCTATATAACAACCCCCAAAATACCCCCTCCTACTCTCTCTTTAGGCCCGAAGATCGAGGCACACCAGTGCTAGTCGAATAGTTGTCGATCTCTGGCGACTTATCGATGCAGGGTAATTTTACCCTATTACATTGTAAATATTTTCTATGCTTTTACTTTACTATAAGGTATTCGTTTTTAAGTAGTTTTAAGTTGTTGTAAATTCAAGGATTATACGAGTAACTAGTATTTCTAACATGCTGTCACCAGATGTCAAAATATAGTTACTCTGTAAAATGGTTAAGAATATTGTAGCTTGAGTGCAAGTGAGAGAACGAGCAAGAGTGTATGAAGTATGCTAGTACGCTGTTGAGAGATGGGGGTGAGAAGGGACCGAGAGGCCCAGGTAATTTTAAGAGATAATTTTTAAGGCAGTCTAATACCACCCAGGCTAGGAAACAGTTGTATGTAGTACTTCCCTTATCAATAAACATATTATTATACTTTTAATAAATATCGCTTCGTGCTGTAATTTCTTTTAATTAATATAATTCTAAAATTCTATATTTTACATTTTGGGGGCTCGGTCTGAGATTACAGCGAACAGGCATATAAAAGTTTAATAAACTAAGACGAAAGACGGATTGTGAGGGAAGTAAGTTTAAAGACGTGAAGTGTTTTGTTCGATTTGATAAGTGTACGTTGTGAAAATAATGGCTGATGAAGTTATTGATAATGTTGCGCGAGGTGTTGACGCGATGGAGTTGAACGAGGATCAACTCGCGCGGATGAGGGTTCCCGAGCTCAAGATGGAGCTAGACAGAGGCACCTGCGAACCATTGGTCGTAAGCGTGAGCTATTAGAACGTCTGCGAGCTGCACTTTTGGTCGAACGAGAACGAGTTCAAGACAAAGAAGAAGAAGAAGAAGACGAAGCAGATGGCAACGACGACGACGACGACGATGGAGAAGATGACGAAATTGAAGACGAGATTGTTCCCCCGCGGAACGATCACCAGAACCAACCCCAGGTTCCGGAACACGATGGTGAAGCTGGCTCTCGAGGAACACCGGTCATTCGCCGACCCCGAGGAAGTCAGCAGCGCGTGCTGTTAACGTTCAAGGACGTTGAAGGTACGCTGAAGAAGTTCAGTGGTGATGATCACACTGATGTACGACGATGGCTTCAAAAGTTCGAAGAGATGGCGGAACTGTGCGAGTGGAATGACGTTCAAAAAGTGGCTTATGCTAAGCGACTATTAGAAGGTTCTGCGGAATTATTCGTGGAGTACGAGAATTGTAGCAGAACATGGACGAAATTAAAGAAGGCGCTGAAGGAAGAGTTTGAGAAAACCGTAGACAGTTTACAAGTGCACCGGGAACTCGTGAAACGGAAGAAAAAATCTGACGAAACGCTACAGACCTATGTGTATAAGATGCTGCAGATCGCATCTCGAAGTGAGTGTAGTTATCAAGTATATAATCGAAGGTATTCCCGATGAAGCTGTAAACAAGTTAATCTTGTACGGAGCTCAAACAATTAAGGAGCTGAAAGAACGATTCAGTCAGTACGCAAGCATGAAACAGGAAGCTGCAAAAACGAAGACCAGAGCATCGGAGCAAAGTGAAAAATCTGGAAAATGGTTAAGAATATTGTAGCTTGAGTGCGAGTGAGAAAACGAGCAAGAGTGTATGAAGTATGCTAGTAGGCTGTTGAGAGATGGGGGTGAGAAGGGACCGAGAGGCCCAGATAATTTTAAGAGATAATTTTTAAGGCAGTCTAATACCATCCAGGCTAGGAAACAGTTGTATGTAGTACTTCCCTTATCAATAAACATATTATTATACTTTTAATAAATATCGCCTCGTGCTGTAATTTTTTTTAATTAATATAATTCTAAAAATCTATATTTTACATATATATTATTTATTAAAATATCGCCATATCGGTTGGATCCTCTCCCGCGAGTAGTGCTTCGCGGTGACCATCACAGCAGCCTTCTAGATCATCTGAATTCGAAAAACCAAGGCGAAACCTTTAGTTTAATAATAAATCCAGTGTTTAATCGAAGCTTTTTTTTTTTTTTTTTGAAAATTTACAAAATGGAGGCATTCGAAACTTTGGACTCTGTTTTCGATAAAAAGTTAAAAGTTAATTGTTTAAAAAATATAGTAATTGTCAACAAAAATCAATATCCTTTGATTAAAGACTGGTTCTTAATGCCAAAAAGATAATATTAAAATTTCATCAATATCCACCGAATGGTTTTCGAGTTATATTAGTCACCAAATGGAAAAACACAGTTTTGATAAAAACGCGTTTAAAGTTTTTTAAAAGTAGATCTTGTTTAATTTTGGTGTTAAGTACCTAATTGAATGGAAAAAGTTAAATTTTGCGTAATTTTATCTGTTGAATCCGAATATCACATTTTTTTGCTGATAATTTGAACATTTAATTGTTTATAGCTAATTATTTAAATAATTTCTTTGAAAAATTCCATTTTTTTAAATTGATTTTTTATTTTCGTATATTTGAAGAATTTTTAAAGCGAAAGTATTTTTTACAAAATTCGGTTAAATTCAATATTCATCGAGTTATTAAACTTTGAAAATTTTTGCTAGAAAAATTTAGTCTGACTAGCTTACACTCGTTTATCATAAGCCACGTGTACTAGATGTCTGAAATTTCACATCTCCATCACACGCCTTACACTTGAAAATACTTGCAATAGCAGTAAAAACAGATATAAAGGTTATTATTCTGTATTCAACACCATTATCTTCAGGCGCACTGTCTTCGAGGTCACGTTTTAATTTTTTAGCTGAAGAACTAAGAACACTTTGATCACGTTCCGCTGTCTTTGGATTGAATACATTTTTTCTTTTGACAGTACGCGATTTACGAACACCATTAGACTTTCGAAGTTCTCTTGAACCTTTCGCACGATCCATGATAAAATTTTCAAAACAATTTTCACAAATCAAAAAACACGTGTATCGACTATTCACTTCCAATGTCAAGTGTAAAATAAAATTTAACCAAAAATTTTCCATCTTATACCTGAAATTATTCTATTCATACAAGATAATAGGCATGACAAAACCGGGCGCTTTCAGCTGCCGTCCGCTACCTGCTCTAGTCACAACCGAGAGGTTTAATGTTGCTTCAGTAATTACTAAATATCCTGAAAACTATTCATCGGATTGACTTGAAATTTTCAGAAAATATTCTTAAAACATTATACTTAAAACAATTATACTTTAAGAAAATGAAAAAAAAAAAATCGATTTTTCAAAAATTCTAAGTGCATCTATCCCCTTAAGAAATCCTAAGGAAACTAACAAAAAAAAATTTTCTAAATTTTTTCTCGTCTAAAAAAAGGTCTACGGGCTTTAAAAAATGTTTTTCCATTATTTCACTCAAATTTTATTTTAGAAAATTTAATGCCCTTCGATTTGATGTAATCAAAAAGCCTACACGATGATTTGCCCCGGAGTTATCGTCAATCAAAGCAAAAAAGTTTTATTTAACTTTGATAATCAATATCTCTGGTAATAATGATCGTATAGGAAATCAAAAGAGGGTTTCGAAAACAACGCAACATTCCCTATGAAAAACCGTGAATAGCTTTTGACGAAAAAAAAGACGAAAATTCGCATAATTAAGGATATTTGGATAACTTGGTATATATTCCCGGGAAAAAAAGTTTAGATCTGCTATGATCAAATTTGATCTGAGCAGATCAGATTTGATCTAAATTTAGATCTAAGTAGATATAGACAGATCTAATTTGATTTGCTTAGATCAAACCAGATCAAGTTTGATCAAAATGAAATTGAAAAGTAGATATGAATAGATCTGTTCTAATCAAACTAGATCAACTCTGATCAAATTAGATCAATCCAGATCAAGTTTGATCAAAATGAAATTAAAAAGTAGATATGGATAGATCTGTTCTAATCAAACTAGATCTGGTCAGATCAAATTAGACCAATCCAGATCAAGTTTGATCAAAATTAAATTAAAAATTAGATATAAATAGATCTGACTTAATCTATGCAGATCAAATTTAATCTGATTATTAAGCGGGAAAAAAAGTTTAGATATGATCAGATCAAGTTAGATCAAATCAGATCAAGCTTGATGAGTATATGTAATCATAAAGGCGATATGGATAAATCTAATTAGATCTGCTCTGATCAGTGCAGACCTACTTAGGTACGACTTTTTATGCTTTATGTTCTAATAAATAGCTTTTACAAATGCACTAACTTTGATCACGTTTTTTTTATTTAATAAAAATTATAACCGGATGTTATTTTTTTAATAGAAACTTTGAATATTCTTCTTTACAATCACGTGCATGAAACCTGGTGTTATGTAATTCATTTATTTGTAATTAATCATCAAAATTGTTGAAGATCAAGAATTTTCAATTTTCAAAAATTTATAACTCAGAAACTATCAACTTACAGAAAATTTTATAAGAGTAATTTTCATCTTACAATTGCCTAAAATATTGTAAAAAAAATATCGAATCTCAAAAAAAATTATTTCTCAAATAATTGTTTAAACAAATGGCTATAAACAATAGATGGCCCGAGATTTCGCAAAAATGACTGTGATATTCGGTTTCAGCGGGTCAAAATACATTAATTAATCATATTTTGTACACCGACTTCAAAATTTTACGAAAAGATAATACAGTGCCTACACTATTATCTGAAGAGTAACTCAGTCAGGTACTTCTAGTAGCTGAATGGTGCGCTCTAGGACTGACATGCAGGAGGACCCAGGTTCGCATCCCCAACATCAGAAATTATTTTTAAACGATAATTCGACGTTACATTACGGAAAATTGATATCAAATACATAATTTCTAATTTGCAAGTAGAAATAAAATAAATTTTACTATTATTTTTATTTTATAAACTTTTTTATAAATTGATTCTGTTTTAATCGAACCAGATCTGAACAGATCAGAGTTGATCTAATCAGATCAAATTTAATCTGGACAGATCTGGCCAAAATGCAGATCTGCTCAGATCTGATAAATTTGATCTGATTTGATCAGAGCAGATCTAAACTTTTTTTCCCGGGTTTGGATAAAATGGATGGACAAAGAATATTGTCAGTCATTTTTCAACCTCAAAGTATCCTGGAAGATCTCCGAAAAATTCAAAGCGCTGCGATTTTTTTTTTTTTTTTGAGTGCCCCGAAGCTTCAGATTTATTGTTTTCTCAAAAATCACCGTTATGAGCAATTTTTCGATTTATATTTATTTTTTGAATGAAAAAAATTTTTTAACTTCCCGCTAAAAAAATCGAAGATTTTCAAAATTCGGGTAGTTATTGGTTTCACCCCGTTTTGCGAAAATTGAGTTTTCATCAGATCTCGACGTTTTAAGGTCACAGGAAGCTTCCCTGACTATTCCCAGAATGGTGTCCGTGCGGCTGTATGTATGTGTGTATGTGTGTATGTGTGTGTGTGTGTGTGTGTGTGTGTGTGTGTGTTTGTGTATGTAAACTTCTTATAACTTTTGAACGGCTTGACAGATCGGATCGAAATAGGCGGCGATCCAAAGAGTATCATTGCCATTAAATTCCGTGAAAATTTGAATCAATTCAGTTTGCTAGATTTTGAGAAATCTCAAAAATAAAGTTTTCAAAAAATCGTTTTTTTGGAATAACTTCTAAACAGTTGCACCGATCAATTCCAAAAACTATTCCGTTCTTAAGTTTGAAAAACCACGTCGATTGCCACCAGTCCCGTCAAAATCGGTTGATTCGTTCGAGAGTTATCGAAAACGAAAAATTTCAAAAAAAATGTTTTTTTGGAATTACTTTGAAATTCTTCGTTCGATCGATTAAAACTTAAAAATCCGTTATGAAGTTTTAAAAACTGCGTCGAATGCCACCAATCTTGTAAAAATTGGTTGATTCATTCAAAAGTTATTGCGATTTGAAAATTCAAAAAATCTTTTATCAAACTTCTTTTATCTTTTATCAAACATCTATCAGACTTTTGAGCTCGAAGAGCTCAAAAGCATAAAGAAGCTATCTTTTTGAGCTCGGAGAGCTCAAAATAACACAGAAACTGTACATTTGAGCTCGAAGAGCTCAAAAACAAAATAAGTAAAATGTTGAGCGTTTAGGTATGGAGTTAGCGGGAAGTTGCAGGGATGGCCTTTAGGGTCAACCGTTTTCCTAATTTTTTTTCTCGATAATCTTCATTTCTTTGATCAAAAAGGTCAATTTTTTAAGGGGGTTTTCTGGTTTGACGCCCTGATTTTTGAGCATTTGTTTGGGATTTTTTGTAAAGACCAATGAAGAGATAGAACTTTGAACTTTTTACCATTTATTTTTTTATTTTACCATTATTTTACCACTTCCTCCATGATATCAGCTAGCAGACTGGCTTATCTGAAACAAAAAAACTCGGCGGGGTTTTAATCTGTATACTTAAATACACCGAGTGAACGACGATCAAAAAAAAGTTTTGAACTGATTTATTCGAAATAAACGGAAAAAACAAACGAATTTGATGGATAAAAATTACAAAAAGAAATAACCATCTTAAAGGGGCCGTCATGCCCTACCCTTCCCTAATATTGAAATATTATGTCATTATTTTATCTCAGAATGGGAAAATCTTAAATATTTCTTTTAGAATAGTTTTTTACGAAGAAATTAAAGCTTAAAATTTGGCTCAAATATTGAAGATACAGAAAAATCATGATATATTTTTTATAGAAAATTTTACGTTCTACAAGAAAGATTCTTATTAATTTTTTCGTATCTTCAATCTTTTATCTAAAATTTGAGGTCAAATTCCAAAAGTCAAAATATCCATAGTGAAATAACTCGAAAGACTCTTCATGAAAAAGTTAAAACTTGAAATTCCGGATTGAATATTAAAAATCTAAAAAAATTGTAAAGTAAGCCAGTCCCATGGCTAAGCGGTATAATGCTTGTCATGCTTGCTTGGGACTGGTGAGGCGTGGGTTCGAATCCCGGTGTGAGCTGAAATCCGGAGGCACTGTAGTGCCTCAAGCCAAGTACACGTTCAACAACATATGTAATAATATGTGTGAACGTGTAGGCGTGAGGTTACAGTGCCTCTATTCTCGAGTCAGATGTCAACATAACCTCACCATATTTTTAACTCGATTTATTTTATTACTACATTCATATCAACACTTTACACTCGCTTTAAATAGTTTAATTATTAGTTCTTTCTGTAAAACACCAAAAACTATATTGTTTTTTTCATTATTTAGCGTTATCCTAATTTATAAAATTTTCGCTCCCCCGTTTTTCGATTCTACGAGAGATTTTACTAATTTCGGTCGAATTTTTTATTTCGAAGTTGGTACAGTTTAATTTTCTGCGGATAGTATACTAATGTGTAGTATCACAGTTAGTCCGTTTCCGTTTGGCGTCTGAGATCCTCTTCGGATAGTTACTCTGCTCCAGATTTTTAAGTTGGTACAATTCAATTTTCTAAGGATAGTAACCACTGTATAGTATCAGAGTTATTCCATTTCCATTGGAAGTCTGACAAAATAGGCGGTTAATTCAAATTTGAATTTATTTAAAATTTTATTGTGGGTATTTGTAAAATAATTAAATGCAATTTTATTCTATTTAACGTATTATTATTATTATTATTATTATTATTATTATTATTATTATCATAATTATTTAATTTAATAATATTATAATGAATATTTGTTGTAGATATTTGATGTAAATATTTAGTGTGGATTGTTTTCATTACTTTTCCGGCTGTGAACTGTTATGCCCCTAGATTCATCCAGCAGGTGACACTAGGTGTCAGAAAGCCGCAAATTTGAATTATTTCAAATATTTGATTAATTTTTCATTCAAATTTATTTTACTTACATTATTTGTATTACTTGTCCGGTTGTTAACTGTATTGCCTCTAGATGAACCCAGCAAGTCTGACAAATTAGGCGGTTAATTCAAATTTAAATTCATTTACTATTTAATTTCGGGCATTTGTAAAATGATTAAATACAATTTTATTTTATTCAACGTTTCATTATTTTATTATTCACATTATTTGTATATTATTATCATTAGTATTACAATTGTTATGGAAATATTTCTATAATTATCATTATTATTATTATAATTATTAATATTATTATTTAAATAATTGAAAAACTGGCTCTCAGTCGAAGTAATATTGAGTAAATACAGCGCAATGACTAATATGAATTATTATAACTATGATTTTAAAAAACGCGCGGTAATTTAAATTCAAAAATTCAATTAAAATTTTATTGTTATCAAAACAATAATAATAATAATAATAATAATTATTTTTTTTCTTTTAAAAACGATGCGAAATTGTAAGTTATTACTAAAAATTTTTATTTTTATTTTAAAAAGCGCGCGAATATTCAAATTTCAAAATTTCACTTATAATTTTATTATTGCATTTATAATATATTAAATATTATTATTCCATCATTATTATTATTATTAATATTATTTAATTAATTAAAGAACTGGCTCTCAGTTGAAGTAATATTGAGTAAATATAGCGCGATTACTAATATCAATTATTATTATCATGATTTTAAAAAACTCGCGGCAATTTAAATTCAGAAATTCAATTAAAATTTTATTATTATCAAAACAATAATAATAATAATAGTAATTATTATTTTTTCTCTTTTAAAAACGATGCGAAATTAAAAGTTATTACTAAAAATTTTTATTATTTTAAAAAGCGCGCGAAAATTCAAATTTCAAAATTTCACTTATAATTTTATTATTGCAATTATAATATATTATCCGTACAAAAACAGTTTCACTGTAAAAAATTGCGCCATGTACACGTTCACAACTCTTGATTTACAAAAAAACCGAAGAGAAATTTTCACTTTACAAAAAGATGTAAAATCTGAACAAAAACAGTTTCACTGTAAAAAATTACACCAAGTACACGTTCACAACTTTTGATTTACAAAAATACCATGGAGAAATTATCACTTTACAAAAAGATGTAAAATCGAAAAAAAACAGACCAAGTAGCCGTTATGATTTTTAATAATTGAAAAAATTTTGTGGTAAATTTAACAATTAAAAACAATTTTTTAAACGTACTTGGCGTGCGTCATTGAGTACCCCAAATTTTTTCAGAAATATTGTAATAACGTCACAATATCACTCAGATAACTCATTTATTTTAACCGTCATTAGTTTAATAATTATCTTAACTCCTGTTCTTTTCCTTAGGCCTAGCTCTACTAGCACCTAAAAATCAAGTTTCCTATCTCGTCAAGAGAAATTCAATTTTAATCATAATCCTCCAATAATTATTTTTTTTTTTTTCATCAAAAACGATCCAATAAGAAATGTCGAAGTTATGTAAAAAATGCACTTTTTTCGAAATTTTTCGTTTTTGATAACTCCCGAATGAATCAATCGATTTTGACGGGACTGACGGCAATAGATGTAGTATTTCAAGTTTAAGAGTGGATAAGTTTTTGAAATTGACTAGTGGAGTCCTTTAAAAGTCATTCCAAAAAAACCATTTCTTGAAAATTTTATTTTTGAGATTTCTCAAAATTTAGCGAACCGAATCGATTCAAATTTTCAACAAATTTAATGGCAATGATACTCTTTCGATCGCCACTTATCTCGATCCGATCGATCGAGCTGTTCAAAACTTATAGATTCATATGTTTGCATCAAAATATTATCAGTAGGGTCAATGACTTGGTGAGGAGGGGCTGAAAGAATTGTTGTCCCTAAAATCGCTTTTCACATCAGTTCTTTGGCCTTGGTTATCAGACGTGAAAAAATTTGGGGTACTCAATGACGCACGCCAAGTACGTTTAAAAAATTGTTTTTAATTGTTAAATTTACCACAAAATTTTTTCAATTATTAAAAATCATAACGGCTACTTGGTCTGTTTTTTTTCGATTTTACATCTTTTTGTAAAGTGATAATTTCTCCATGGTATTTTTGTAAATCAAAAGTTGTGAACGTGTACTTGGTGTAATTTTTTACAGTGAAACTGTTTTTGTTCAGATTTAATTTTCAGTGAACATCGGTGCTCGTAACTCACGCCGGGCTGTACAGGTTTGGGTTTTTCGATGGTTTCCCCAAGCCCTGTGCTACCGGTGGGGCACAGGCAAATGCGTGCAGTTTCCCCAAAGTCGGCCCATCGCCGCATTACTCTCCAGGCTGAAAAAGTATGTAATACCGCCAAACTTATTCTGCCAAACTTAATGTACCGATCAGCCTGGAGTCCCCTTCCGGTCTCGGCCGGACCCCCATCGAGACAGAAGTCTGAAAAGCGGGGTTAAAATAAAAAAAAATAAAAAAAAAAAAAAAAAAAATTGTAAAGTATTTTTTTAAAAAATTTTGTTTCAATTTATTATTTTTTAAATTGTATTTATATATAAGTACATAAGCCATGAATATATAAAAAAATATGAAAAATTCATGTGAGTACTCAAATGAAAGGTCTCAATGAGTGTTATGTCGAGATGAGCTTAGGTTTTTAGTACAAAATGTCAATAATTAAAAAGTAAGGTAAAAGCCTCAATAGTTGCTCATGTACCAGTATATGATCACTCCATGTATTTGTTTATCTATATTTGTGAATATACACTGATAGAAAATTTATGTTGACTCGAGAGATATTTTCTTTATCTGAGAATTTATTTTGGAAGACAAATGATTATTTTGCTTTAAGAATTTCTTGTCTTGATTTAGATTTTCTTGGCTTGAGCTATATTATCTTCAATCGATACATTTAAGTTTTTCAATCAAAATAACATTATCGTTTAACAAACTTAAAATAATTCATCAAAGTATATTTCAAAAACTAAATAGCCTTTAATTGTTAAACCAAATAAAAATTATTTCTTGGAAATAAGTAAATTAATTAATGACTCAAAAAAAAGCCATTCTTAACACAAGTCGGTAACATCTTGAATCAATGTTATCGCCTATCTTGAACCAAGAGACAAAAATTCTTGAAAAAAATATATCTATATCTAGTTTCAAGAGTTCAAGTTTTGAAGAAAAAAAGTTTCTTGAATCAAGATTGTTTTTCTATCAGTGTAGATAAAAAAATACATGGAGTGATCATGTACTGGTACATGAGCATCTATTGGGGCTTTTACCTTAATGGCATTGTATCTTGTCAACTCATGATATCTTTTAAGATATAAGCTGAATTTTTAATATTTTTATTATTATATGGAAATTCGATTCTTAGAATATAGTTATCAATTATAGATTTGCAGTGATTTTAGAAAATCTCGTAAAATTTTGATTTTAATGAAATTAAAAAAATTTTCTAAATACCCATAACTTTGGAACCTGATTATACTACATAAAATTTTGAGTTGATGCTATTTTCGGTAAAACTCAAAAAAATAAAATATATAGCAAAATTTTACGTAAATTCCAATATGATTACCTTTGCACAGGCAGATTCCTACCGGAAGAACTCTTTGAAAACAATATTGAAGTCGTTGAATACATAACGGTAACTACTACAATCATAACGGTAACCATTACTATCATAATGGTAACTATTACTATCGTGATAGTAATCATTACTATCATGATGATAATAGTTACTATGAAAAATTTTCGTTGTTTTACAGGTCTACTCATAAAATCTCTACTCACAGCTATCAACGCCATCTGCAATCAGTTAAATTTTTATTCAAAATCATATTCATTCAGTCACAATTTTATTCAATCAAATCTTTACTCTGATTCAACTTTACTCAATATTACTAGCTTTCAGGTAGAACTTTAATCAGTACAAATTTAAATAAATAGAAAAAACTAATTTTTAATTTAAAACCTAAATTTTCTAACTTTTTTTACAACAATTTTTATCGTCATTGTGCATCATAATAAATTTTTTTTCACACCTAAGATTACTTTTTCTAAATTTTTAAGTTCTCGCTATACAAATAAATGATTTAAAAAAAAAATCGGGAAGTCATTGGTTCCATGCCAGTTTTTGAAAATCAAGTTCTAATCTGATCTCCACATTCACAGTAGAAAATATTTTGTAAAATCAACACAATTTATGTGTTAAATACGGTCAACACAAAATTAGTGTTAAAATTCAACACATTTTGTGTTAAAATGACACAAACTTTGTGTTAAAATAAACGATATTCATGTCATTTGATAGGGTTCAGCGAAACTTAGACTTCCTCATAAATTTAAAATAACTTTTTTTTTTTTTAACCACTTTTAAACAGATGTAACTCTATTGATTCTAAAATCTAATCAGCTATTAAATTTAAAAACCGACGTTGATTGCTGCAAACCGCATCAAAATCGGGTAATGTGTTAAAGAGAAATCGTAAACTAACTATTCTAAAAGAGTGTCTTTTTCAAATAACTTCGAAATTTATTCTCGGATTATTTTTGATGTCATAATTTAACTATCAATGCTCAGAAAACTGCGCCAATTTCTTCAAAATCATTCGGTGTGGTTGTGAGATATTTAATTTAAAAAATAAGATTTTCAAGCTTACAAGATTATTCAACTTAAAAAAATTTTCCTGAATCCCTAAACCAAGAAAGAGAGTGCAAAAAAATTACGAATCTTTTTTTTCGTGCTATTGCTTGGAATTGCGTGAGAACTGTAAGTCTAAAAAATTTTTCACCGACAAAAAATTTTCACCGGAAAAAAATTTGTCCCTGTTCGAGCGCCATCTGTAACGTCCACGTTTTCAAAAAAAATATAAATATCAATAACTAATTTGTCCCCGGCTCGAAATTTGCTCGCCGGAGTCCAGGGTCATAAACGGGGATCACATTATCAATAACAAAATATAAACAAAACACTTCATTTTAAATAAATCAAAGAAAAAGGAAACCTCTTTATTGGCCTGATCATGTTAATGAACGATATAAACAATATAATCGAATTAAACAATATAAACAATACATTAGAACACTCTTTTCACACATATTCGCGGTTTCAAATCATTAACGCGGTTCAAAATCAAGAAACAATATAAGCAATATACACTAATACAATAGAAACTTTCTATTCAAACATACACGACGGTATTCACGGTTGAAACTAAAAAAAACGTGGTCTACAAAATACTAACTAGTTTCCCAGTAACACCCCGTCCCCCCCTCAGGGCGACTAGCCGTCATCTCTGTGGGGTCCTAAACTCTACCCTGAGAGCAAGTGGAGAGTATCCTCCTCGCTTCCACCTACACGGCTTATGATCACCTACCGTACCTCAGCTGAAGGCTTCGGCACGGGGAGTAGCACTTTCATCCGGTCGGTTCACGATACTTACCTGGGCCTTGGTCAGACTCCAGGTAGAGTATCATCCTCTAGAATTACTTGGTAAAGAATATTCGCCCGAGTAATTCTCCCGAGAAAGAATTGCTCCCTTATCGAGCCAAATTTTGGCGTTTATCATTTTTCCCCCAACTCTCTTGTAACGAACCGGAATGGTCGTTTTAGACACCTGTCCGGTGTCCTCGAACTAGCATTCAAAAATAATTATTTATTATTTTAATCGTAATTTCTTTCATTTTTTATCCATTCGTCTCGCCAAATTCTAAGTTTTTATTTTCGAAACTCAATTCTTTATTATTTTAATCGTAATTTCCTTCATTTTCTATCCATTCGTTTCGTCAAATTCACAATTCTTTATTATTTTAATCGCAATTTCTTTCATTATATATCCATTCATTGATTTTCCATACTAAATTGTCCTCGGGACTTATAAAATCTTCGCTTACCTAAATTATTTCTTACAAAATAATAATCGTCATTTCTTTCATTTTATATCCATTCATCGCTTTCCCATACTAAATCTTGTTCGGAACTTAAAATAATTTTCCCAGTCTTTTAATTTCTTTTACAATTAATTTGCTCGGCTTCGTAATAATTTCTCACACGGGTAATTTCTTAATTTTAATCATACCTTCGGTAACAATAATATAAAATTATTAACTAAATAAATACAATAATTAAATAATAATCGCCACACTAATAACAATAATTGTTTCTATTAATTTTTAAGTAATTAATAAAAAATAAACTAAAATACTCAAATACAAAAAGTAAAATCTGGGTCATACCAAGAGATCCAGAAACTAGAATCTTCTCAAGAGAACTTTTTTTTTATCTTGATATTATTTTTACTCAAGCGAAACCCGTCAGAAATTACTACAAAGTTTAAAAATTTTTTTTGTTACCTCAATTTTTGTTAGGAGTATATTGCTTCAACTAACAATTGTTAGAAACATTAATGTTTCTTTTTTGGGTGATTTGTTCATCTCTCTGGGTTCTTTCGTAGCCTTATCGATAAGAAAATGTTGTTTTTTTTTAACGATATATCATTTTCGAATAATGAAATTTTTTTATTTTTTACTTTTTCAGGGGGTACCCTATTCTGCCTCCAGAAAATTAGAAAAAATTTTTGGTGATAACTAAAAATTTTTGTTATTTACTTAGATAGCTTAAAAAAATAAGATTCAGCGTATTTTAGTTTCTAATAACTTAAGATTTCCTCAAGTACTCCATTTTGCCCCCTCCCCTCCCCTATGAAATACTAATTATTTAACTTATAGAATAAAGTCACTGTCAAAATGTCATTACTAATTAATTAACACACTCCAAGTAAATTATCCCAGTCCAAAACTTCAAAATTAATTTAAGTAAAAGTAAACAATGCATTAAGCTGTGAGTCATGAAAATTAAAATGCCCGTTATCTCCCGTTTGGATTGCATCACTGAATATACAAGATATTTATTATTATTATTATTCTTTGTGATTATGTAATGAAACAAAGTAAACGTCAAAGCATCACCCTCGATTATAAATTTTCCCATGAAAATGATACTTGAAATTATTTTCCAACCTATAATTAATGACAGTCACGCAACATCAAAGATCACACGCAACCATTTAAGTTAGATTGCCTCCCATCTTATAATGATCCTCATCCTCATCTTGTCATTATCATAAATTCTTACCACGCATAAGCTCATTGCCTATCGATTAACGCACACGTGCTATGAATCACAACAAAATGGAAATTTCTTCTTCTCATTCTGGATTTATACACACAGTGTACATTCTTATCGATCGGTGATAAATATTTTTGTAGTAGGCATTTAGAGACTTAAACACATTTACTAAGACTGCTAAAAGCAAAAACAGATTTTAGTGAGAGAGATATAATACAATATAATAAGATGAAAGGAAAATAGACTAAAAAATCTTCCAGACACTGGATATTTAGTCTTGAAAGGTTTTAGCTACTGTCCACTCTCTTACGTTACATTACACTACATTAGTCCACTGTATTGTCGGATATTTTGTGATATAGACAGCTAAGTGAATCCTTTCAAAGGTCAGAGGCAAACAAATTTTTGTCATTCTTAAGTTAAAAATGATAAAGTTTGATTAAAAATTTTCATTATAAATTTACCAAATTTTGGATAAAACATGCTCGTAAAAATCTTGTTGATAAGTCCTAACGTAAAAAGTTGAAAATAATAAATTAATTACATAATTACGTTTAATTAAATGGAATTAATTACTCTAATGTAAAGACGGTTGACCCTAAAGGCCATCCCTGCAACTTCTCGCTACCCATGTGGGAAAGTATGGCGGGCCCAGGCCTGGCCCAACTCTGTACAACTCTGGGCCAGGCTTGTAAACCAGAGTTGGCCCAGTCTTGGTTTAAGTCTGGAATGATAATGCTGGCCCAAGCCTGGTTGCCAGGACTGGCCCATGCCTGGTTACCAGGGTTGGACCACAGTTAATTTTCAAGTCCGGCCCATGCCTGGTAACCAGGACTGGGCCATAGTTAATTTTCAAGTCTAGCCCATGCCATTTGATAAAAAATGATAAAAAAAAAAATTAGAAAAACGGTAGACCCTGAAGGCCATCCATACAACTTCCCGCTAATTTCATATCTAGGTGCTTAAAATTGCACTAATGATGTTTTTGAGCTCTCCGAGCTCAAAAATACAATTTATGTGTTATTTTGAGCTCTCTGAGCTTCAAAGGATAGCTTTTCTATGCTTTTGAGCTCTATGAGCTCAAAAGTCTGATAGAAGTTTGATAAAACACAATTTTTCAAATTTTCAAACCGCAATAACTTTTGAATGAATGAACCGATATTTACGCGGTTGGCAGCATTCGACGCAATTTTTTAAGCCTCATAAAAAATATGTAAGTTTAATTTGATCTACTTAGAAATTTAAAACTGATTCCGAAAAAACCCCTTTTTCGGTTTTCTTTCGACAACGATAACTCAAGAACGAATGAACAGATTTTGACCGGGCTCGCGGTAATGTTAAGAGCTGATTTAAAAGTTATTTCAAAAAATGTCGGAGTTATGTTAAAAAAATCCTTGTTTCCAAATATTTCGTCGAGGATATCTCTCAAACCAATCAACCTCTTTTTACGTTCTTGGCGGCAATCAACGCGGTTTTTTGAGTTCTAAAAATTATTCTATTTCATCAAAAACGATACGATAAGAAATGTCGAAGTTATGCAAAATAAACACTTTTTTCGGTTTTCTTTCGTTCACGATATCTCTCGAAAGAATGAACCAATTTTGACCGGATTAGCGACGATCAGCGTGGTTTTTCAAGCTTAAAGGCCGATTTAGTTTTTGAAGTTGATCGATAAAGCCATTATAAGGTAATTCCAAAAAAACCACTTAAAAAAAAATTTTTTTTCTTAGTTTTTCGAGATTTTCAAAATTTCTCAAAATCTATGGGTCCGAATCGGTTCAAATTCACAAGAAATCTAAGTTTGAGGGAACTCTTTAGAACGCCGTTTGGTAGGCTCCGATCGGTTTAGCCGTTCAAAAGTTATAAGTGATTCACATACTGCACACACACACACACACACACACACACACACACACACACACACACACACACACACACACACACACACACACACACACACACACACACACACACACACACACACACACACACACACACACACACACACACACACACACACACACACACACATACACACACACACACACACAAACACATACAGTTATAAAATTTGATAGAATCATAGATAACAGTGAATTCGTCGCACTTTAAGCTAGGCCGATTTCAACTTCACTTATGAGACCTGCGATCACTTCAACTGAAACTTTCAATGCTTATTTCAAATTTTTTTCTTTATGTTAATTATTATTCATTTTTGGAAGAAAGCCACGAGATTGGTATAGTGATTGCACATTGAAAGTTACAATGAGTATGAGCTAGAATAATCACATGGATAAAAGGTACAGGCCAATCCGATGGAATTTGGAATCTGTGCAAGTCAAAACAATCCTCGAATTTAATTTCAAGTCTAGATCTAAAAATACAATTCTATTCAATTCTAAATACAATGCTAAGTGCCCAGCGGAGCGGGCGGGTAACATCTAATATATATATATATATATATATATAGGAGAGTTGCGTCTATCCACTGACATAACACGAGATCTCTGAAACTATAAGACCTAGAGACTTGAAATTTGGTATGCATATTCCTTTCCCCGAGTCCAGGTCAGCTAAGAACGGATTTTTCGAAATTCGACCTGCAAGGGGGGTTGCGGGGGTGTTAACCTAAAAATATTAAATTTTTCAAATATTGCTTCTATGGTCTTGAAATTTGGTATGCATATTCGTTTCCCAGAGTAGAGGTCAGCCAAGAACGGATTTTTCGAAATTCGACCCACAAGCGGGATTGCGGGGGTGTTAATCTATATATAAGAGATTCCTACGTATATAGTCATTCATCACGATATCTCTGGAACCATAAGACCTAGAGACTTGAAATTTGGTATGCATATTCCTTTCCTCGAGTCCAGGTCAGCTAAGAACGGTTTTTTTGAAATTCGACCTACAAGGGGGGTTGCGGGGGTGTTAACCTAAAAATATTTACATTTTCAATCTATTCTGTATGGGTATATAAATTTCGCCCGAATATTCCATTTGTCATTTTAAAAATAAAACAAATTATATTTTATAAAATTTCCCCTACAGAGGGCGTACGGGAGTGTTAAAAATTAAAAAATTTGTATCTCTTTTAATCTATATCTTTTAATCTATTGATGATATTTTTTCGTTAATTTATTTTTTCATAAGAAGAAACAAATGAATTGGAAGTGAAGTGAAGTTAATCGAATATTGAAAAGCACATATGACCATTTATTTATCAATCATCTAATTTTGATTTCGATAACCTAATAAAGATTTTATTTTTAACATGGATCAGTTATTGAATAACTTTCCAATTAATAATCGATTTGATTTGTCACAATATTATACGTAAGTTTTTATATTTTACTTCTTTATCTTTTAGATGAAAAAATTAAATAGTTTTTATTAATTAATTTTTCTTTCAATCTTCTATATATATATATATAGGAGACTTTCTATAGATATAGATAGTCACTTATCACGATATCTCTGGAACTATAAGACCTAGAGACTTGAAATTTGGTAGGAATATTCCTTTCGCCGAGTAGAGGTCAGCTAAGAACGGATTTTACGAAATTTTATCGACAAGGGGGGTTGCGGGGGCGTTAACAATGAAAAATTCCCGTTTTTAAACCATAGCTCCTATCGACTCCAAATTTAGTAGGAATCTTCAGTAAGAAATGTAGAAATAATCTATAAATAAATATTACAATATCTCACCCTACAGAGGGTTGCGGGGGTGGGTATTAACAATGAAAATTTTTAATTTTCAAGCTATAGCTCCTACAGACTCCAAATTTTGTAGAAATTTTCTGAAAGTGATATAAAAATAATTTATGAACGAATTTTACGATATCCTACCCCACAGAGGATTGCGGGGGTGGGTATCAACAATGAAAATTTTTAATTTTCAAGCTATAGCTCCTACAGACTCTAAATTAGGTAGGAATTTTCTGTTAGAGATGTAGAAATAATATTCGAATGAATTTTAAGATAGCTCACCTCACAGGAGTTTGCGGGGGTGGGTGTTAACAATTAAAATTTTAAATTTCCAAGCTATAGCTTCTATAAGCTCGAAATTTAGTAGAAATCTTCTATATGTGATATAGAAATTATCTAAGAACGGATTTTACAACGATCGAATCAACTCCAATAATGATCGCGGGAGTGGGTGTTTAGAGATCGTCTCAAAATGGATTTCAATGAAGTTTACTTCCGATAGGAATTGTAGGGGTGGGTGTTAAAATCTAAAATTTTCATTTTTAAACTGTAACTCCTAATGACTCCGAATTCGGTGAGAATCTTCGTGTATGATGTCAAATTCAGCTAAGAATGAATTTTATCAAATTCCAACCCCAAAAAGAGATCGCGGGGGCGTTAATAATGAAAACTTTCCGTTTGTAAAATATAGCTCTTATAGACTCCAAATTTGGTAAGAATCTTCTATATATGATTTAGAAATAATTTGAGAGCGGGTTTTATGACAAATCACCCCGAATAAGGATTGCGGGGGTGGGTGTTGACAATAAAAAATCTTAATTTCTGAAATATAGCTTCTAAAAGCTATAAATTTGATAGGAATCTTTTATATGTCATGTAGAAATCATCTCAAAACGGATTTTAGTAAATTCTACTTCTGACAGAGATTGCGGGGGTGGGTGTTAGAATTTTAAATTTCCATTTCCAAACTGTTACTTCTACAAACTCGAAATTAGGTAGGAATCTTTTATTTGTCATGAGGAGATCATCTCAAAGCAGATTTCAAAGAATTCTACTTCCAATAGGGATTGCGGGGGTGGGTGTTAAAATCTAAAACTTGAATTTCCAAACTGTAACTTCTGCAGACTCTAAATTTGGTAGGAATCTTTTTGTACGATGTCAAATTCAGCTGAGAATGGATTTTCTCGAATTCTAAATCCAAAAGGGATTGCGGGGGCATTAACAATGAAAATCTCTCATTTCCA
The DNA here is from genome assembly GCF_020080835.1 of Cotesia glomerata. Classification (NCBI taxonomy): domain Eukaryota; kingdom Metazoa; phylum Arthropoda; class Insecta; order Hymenoptera; family Braconidae; genus Cotesia; species Cotesia glomerata. The sequence continues at coordinate 8,295,077 of NC_058166.1, read as the reverse complement.
ATCAATAGTTTCTATGGACTCGAAGTATTGTTGGAATCTTTTATTTATAATGTAGAAATCATCTCGAATATGATTTTACGAAATTCCTCCCCTACATAGGAGTGCGGGAGTGACAATTGTCAAAAAATTCATATTCTTCGAATACAGTTCCTACAGATATAAAATTTGATAGAATCTTAAGAGAAACAGGCAATTACCGGGATGGCCTCCAAGTTCAACGGATTAAATATTTTGCTTTCTTAATAATTATATTTTCTCTCAACAATCGTCTCTTTGGCAGCGGCGAAAAAGTCATTGTAAGTTTTCAAAATTTAATATTACATGTAGCTATTCGGTCAACGGACTAAGAATTTTACATACATTTTATTTTTATTGATCACATAATCGATAAATTGTTCTTATTACGGGATCGCAGGAATATAACAGATTAAAATCAATGCATGTTCTAAACACTTGAGGTATGGAAAAGAAATTTGGCTGCTTATTATAAGAAAATTTATAAAAACCATGCACAAATAATTTTCTATGAATAATTGATGTCACGGAGGAATTTTTAATCAAAGGCAAAATTAGTCGCACTTTCAGCTAGAAAGATTTCAACTACAATTATGAGACCTGCAATAACTTTAACTGAAACTTTCAATGCTCATTTCAAATTTTTTTCTTCGTGTCAATTGATATTCATTTTTGGATGAAAGATACAGGAATGTTATAGTGATTGCACATTGAAAGTTACAATGCATTTTAGCTAGAATAATCACATGGATAAAAAATACAGGCCAATCCGATGGAATTTGGAATCTGTGCAAGTCAAAACAATACTCCAATTAAATTTCAAGTCTAGATCTAAAAATACAATTCTATAAAGTGCCCAGCGGAGCGGCGGGTAACAGCTAGTATATATATATATATATATATATATATATATATATATATATATATATATATATATATATATATATATATATATATATATATATATATATATAAGAGATTTCCACGTATATACTCACTCATCACGATATCTCTGAAACTATAAGACCTAGAGACTTTAAATTTGGTAGGAATATTACTTTCACCGTGTAGAGGTCAGCTAAGAACGGATTTTACGAAATTTCTCCCCTAAAGGGGTTTGTGGGGGCGTTAACAATGAAAAATTCCCGTTTTTAAAGTATAGCTCCTATCGACTCCAAATTTGATAGGAATCTTTTGTAAGAAATGTAGAAATAATCTATGAACAAATTTTATGATATCTCACCCCCACAGGGGGTTGTGGGGGTGGCTATTAACAATGAAAATTTTCAATTTTCAAACTATAGCTCCCATCGACTTCAAATTTGGTAGAAATCTTTTGTAAGTGATGTAAAAATAATTCATGAACGAATTTTACGATATCTCACCCCTACAGGGTGGTGCGGGAGTGGGTATTAACAATGAAAATTTTTAATTTTCAAGCTATAGCTCCTATCGACTCCAAATTTGGTTGGAATCTTCTGTAAGTGATGTAAAAATAATTTTTGAACAAATTCTACGATATCCTACGTCACAGGGGGTTGCGGGGGTGGGTGGTAACAATGAAAATTTTGAATTTCTAAGGTGTAGCTCCTATATGCTCCAAATTTAGTAAGAATCTGCTATATGTGAGGTATCAATGATCTAAGAGCGGATTTTATGACAAAATATTCCCAATATGGATTTCGGGGGTGGGTGTTTAGAGATCGTCTCAAAATGGATTTCAATGAAGTTTACTTCCGATAGGAATTGTAGGGGTGGGTGTTAAAATCTAAAATTTTCATTTTTAAACTGTAACTCCTAATGACTCCGAATTCGGTGAGAATCTTCGTGTATGATGTCAAATTCAGCTAAGAATGAATTTTATCAAATTCCAACCCCAAAAAGAGATCGCGGGGGCGTTAATAATGAAAACTTTCCGTTTGTAAAATATAGCTCTTATAGACTCCAAATTTGGTAAGAATCTTCTATATATGATTTAGAAATAATTTGAGAGCGGGTTTTATGACAAATCACCCCGAATAAGGATTGCGGGGGTGGGTGTTGACAATAAAAAATCTTAATTTCTGAAATATAGCTTCTAAAAGCTATAAATTTGATAGGAATCTTTTATATGTCATGTAGAAATCATCTCAAAACGGATTTTAGTAAATTCTACTTCTGACAGAGATTGCGGGGGTGGGTGTTAGAATTTTAAATTTCCATTTCCAAACTGTTACTTCTACAAACTCGAAATTAGGTAGGAATCTTTTATTTGTCATGAGGAGATCATCTCAAAGCAGATTTCAAAGAATTCTACTTCCAATAGGGATTGCGGGGGTGGGTGTTAAAATCTAAAACTTGAATTTCCAAACTGTAACTTCTGCAGACTCTAAATGAAAATTTTAAATTTCCAAGCTATAAGTCCTATATTCTCTAAATTTAGTAGGAACCTTCTATATGTGATGTAGAAATAATTCATGAACGAATTTTACTATATCCCACCCTAAAACGATTGTGGGGGCGTTCACAATGAAAAATTCCCGTTTGTAATACATAGCTCTTATAGATTCCAAATTTGGTAGAAACCTTCTATATGTGACATAAAAATAATCTACGAGCGGATTTTACGAGCAACCAGCCCCAACAAGGACTGCGGAGATGGGTGTTAACAATAAAAATCTTAAGTTCCAAAACATAGCTTCTAAAAGCTTAAAATTTGGTGGGAATCTTTTATTTGTCATGAGATCATCTCAAAACGGATTTCAAAAAATTCTACTCCGATAGGGATTTTGGGGTTGGATGTTAAAATCTAAAATTTTAATTTCCAAACTGTAATTTCTACAGACTCCAAATTTAGTAGGAATTTTTGTGTATAATGTCAAGTTCAGCTGAGAATGGAATTTATCTAATTCTAACCCCAAAAGGGATTGCGGGGGCGTGAACAATATAAATCTCTCATTTTCAAACAATAGTTTCTATGGACTCAAAGTTCTGTTGGAAACGTTTGTTTATAATATAGAAATCATCTCAAATAGGATCTTACAAAATTCCTCCCCAACATAGGAGTGCGGAAGTAATAGTTGTAAAAAAATTTACATTCTTGAAATACTGTTCCTACAGATATAAAATTTGATAGAATCATAGAAAACAGCAAAATTCGTCGCACTTTAAGCTAGGCCGATTTCAACTTCACTAATGAGACCGGCGATCATTTTAACTGAAACTTTCAATGTTTATTTCAAATTTTTTTCTTTATGTTAATTATTATTCATTTTTGGAAGAAAGCCACGAGAATGTTATAGTGATTGCACATTAAAAGTTACAATGAGTATTAGCTAGAATAATCAAATGGATAAAAGGTACAGGCCAATCCGATGGAATTTGGAATCTGTGCAAATCAAAACAATACTCGAATTTAATTTCAAGTCTAAATCTAAAAATACAATTCCATTAAATTCTCAATACAATGCTAAGTGCCCAGCGGAGCGGGCGGGTAACAGCTAGTATCTATTATAAATTGACTATCATCATAAATTGACTATCGACGAGAATGAAATGAAATCTTGAAAAGGCATAAATTCATGTCAAGTCCTTTGCAATGACACTAAATTTCACTAAAAAATCGATTTCATCATGTGACTATCCAGGAGACAAAATTGTTCTTATTCTCTTAATAATATAAATTATTATTATGATTATTATTTAATCATTATTGTTGTTTTAACTATTATTGCTTGCCATATAAAAATCATGTTGCTGCCATATGAGTCATGTATCTTTCACAGGAATGTATCATGCGGCAGCCCCAATTTTTTTTTTTTCCATGTACGGTTTAAACCTATATGTTGTGGGAACCATTCCTATACTATTATGGGGATGGTTCCCATAAATTATGGAAACCATTCCTATAATAGTATAGGAATGATTCCTATAGCATTATGGGAACCATTCCCATAATATTATAGGAATATTTCCCATAATATTATGGGATTAGTTCCCATAATATTATGGGATTAGTTCCCATAATGATATAGGAATAGTTTCTATAATAGTATAGGAATTATTCCTATATCATTATGGGAACCATTCCCATAATGGTATAGGAATAGTTTCCATAATTTTCTTTCCGTGTAAACTTAATAAAATTTACCGAAAACTTAATAATATTTTCAGTAGGCTACGGTAAAATTTGTTGAAAAAAAATTAAAAATTATCTCACCGACAAATAATGAGGTTGCGACCCGTCCTACGATTACCGTGAATTTAGCGGTAATTTTTAAAGAAAATTTTTTTGTGTAGGACTTCAAAACGCCGAGATCTGATGAAAACTCGATTTGCGAAAGACGGGGTAAAACAATAACTTCCCAATTTTTGAAAATTTTTAATTTTCTTAGCGGGAAATTAAAAATTGATGCAATTTTAAAATATCAAAATTTATTTGATGTACCAAACTAAGAAAAAAAGTTATCTTAATTTTTGAAATCTCTAAGTACGAATTTCGTAATTCTCAAACGCTCGACAACTGTTTTTGTATTATTCAATAGAAAAATAAAGAATTCACTCCGTAGAGTTTCTTTTTCATTAATGAAATAAGTAAAATCCTTCTCGAAATTAATTTTACTCCGTAGGAATTAAATCAATTAAATAAAAGTCATTCACTCTGCAAATTTTTTACAGTACAATTTTACCCAATTTCCCGGGAAAAACGGATTAGATCTGGCCATATATAAACAGATCTGGCCAGATCTTTAAATTGTCTTTATATGACGAGATCTGGCCAGATATAATCAGATCTGACCAGATCTAGTCAGATCTTTAAATTTCCCGGGTAAAAAAGATTATATGTAATTATATATACTCATATATAATTATATACGAAAAATGGCCCTATATAATTATATAAAATTATTTCCATAAAAAAAACCAGCGCTCGCGGGAACCGAACCTGGGACCTGACGCTTGAAAGACTAATTCATTACCTGTTTACCTACGAGGCTTACTTGAAGATTAGAGTTTGTCATAACTACAAGTTATGTGAATCGAGTCCATGATCGATGCGTAATGAACAAAAATTTTTATCAAATTTGCAAATTATTAATTATCAATATACGCTGATAGAATCCCGAGTCAAAATTAAAAAACTAGATTCAGCCTCTAACTTCTACCCGAGAGTAAGGAGGCTGAAATCAGTTTTTTAGATAAGGCCAAGCTGTACAGCGAAACCTTAATTTCAGCCTAAACTTGGTATTTTTGTCCGCTTTTACCAAGTTTAGGCCGAAATTAGTGTTACAGAACCCTAAAATGACCCTCAAAAGCCTACAATTTGAATTAGATGAGGGGAAAGAAGGGAAAGGAGAAGGAATGGAAATCAATATGGCTGCCGAGAGCGGGAAAAATTAAAAATTTTTAAATTATTTATTATTTTTTAAGGTAAAAGCCCCACTAGATGATCACGTACCAGTATATGATCACTCCATGTATTTGTATATCTATATTCACAAATATAGGTATACAAATACATGGAGTGATCATATACTGTTACATGATCATCTATTGGGGTTTTTACCTTAATTTTAATTTTCAGAAATTTGAACAAAATATAACTAAAATTATCAAATTACTTTAGAAGAAGAAGACGCGAAAATCGAACACCTGAAATAATATAAAAGTCAAGAAAAATGAGTGAATTTAATTGATTTTTTTATGCCGTTGAAAATAATCATTTGTTTAACGCAAAACCGATTCAGTAATTCAAATACCTTTATTAATTTATGTTCAGATTCCTGAGAATTCTTATAATTTGAGATAATTAAGGATAAAAAATCCAATAAAATAGAATGATTTTATTTATTTAATTATGTATTATTATTAAAAGTTGAAAAAACAAATAAGAAATTTTCATCATTAAATGATCTCAATCATTAAATAATTTGTGAATGCTTTTGAAGCAGTATCTTTTTTTTAATTATTAAAATTGTTGAAATAAATAATAAGTAATGATAAAGTTTTTATTATGATCTTAATCATTAAATAATGTGCTAATACTTTTAAAGCAGTATTTTTTTTTTTAGTTTGTTAAAATGAATAAATAATAAGTAATTATAAAGTTTTTATGAAACTACAGTTAAATAAACAAACATGCAAATAAAATTAAAATTTATCTTAAGAAACTGTACTCCTTTGAATATTATAGAATTGTATAATTTGGGTTCTCAGAATCACTAATCAATGGAGTACTTTGATTATGGTATTGGTATTCACAGTCATTAGGATCGCGCTGCATAAATACCTTATTATTCTCATTAAAATTTTTAACTGGAGGATAGTAATTATAATGTTGAGTGGTGTATAAACCTGAATGTTGATCAGAGTAACATGAATTTGGATACTGTCTTGATGAGTATTCCGAAGATTGTGTTGTACATGGATATTGGTCTTGAGTGGTCCAAGACTGTCGGTTTACCGAATCATCACATGCTGGAATATATTCAAGTTTTACCGGGAAAATAAGTTGAGGTTCGATCAGGTTTGAGTTCTGCTCATCAACATTCATAGCGTCTGGTATCACTGAATTTTGATTATTCACAATCTTGGTGGCTACATTGATAGGATGAATAATATTTGGCATAATGTGTTGTTGGTATTCAGATTCTGAAGTTATCCCAGGTTGTAGAGAAAGTTCATCTCGGTAATCAGCAGTCCTAGAGTTTGAGTTCACTAAAGCAATCCGTGGTTCTGAAAGTCGCAGAGGTTCAGACAGTGGAGGATTCAACTTCATAGGAGAATTGTGAATCTTAGCGATGGAACTATACTCCAATGCAGTTTTTCTAGGTTCCAGATACTGCTGATCATTAAGTTTAGAACAAGTTTTACTAGTCGATTTGCTTTTATTTGTTTTTCTTTTATTAGATGCTATTTTATTTATATGACCTACATAATCAGCTTCATTAATTTGTTGTTCAGAACGACTATTAGCCCATGCTAGAAAAAGAATAACAAAGCCAAGTTTCTCATGATTGAAAGAAAAAGAAAATTTTTCAATAATTTTTTTAATGCAATAGCTTACCAAGTATTGCCTGATATAACTGTGGATGTATAGGCAACCGTGATACTCTCGTACCTTTAGCGCGATAATTTTGTAAATTGTTACCGTAAACCTCTATCAGAGCTTCTTTAACTAAATTTTTCCAATCTGATAAATTCGAGCTCTTGGAACTTTCTGTTCGTTTTTCAATAAAAGCTATAGTAGACTTTGTAAAAAAAAATATTATGTGTTTCTGAGATTCGAGCCTGTAATCAGAAATTTTATTAATAAAGAATAATAACAAAATATCAAATAGACTTTTACTTTTGTAGGTCCAGGTATTAAAAAATCATCCCGAGATTTCTGAAAGTCGATGTGAAAATTTAATACTGATTGTAAACATCTAATTGATTATAAAATTAATTGTAAATTTAAATGTAAAATTAAGAAACTTTTGTTTTACCAAATTAATTAAATCAAGACGTTCATCGGAGTCTTGGAGCTATTTGTTTTCCCGCTCAACTGCAGTGACGACTTGCTTAAAAAAATACAGATTGCTTTGGGATACTAAAAAAATTTAATTGAAAAAAATTAAATTATTGTGAAAAAAAAAGAAATTATATCACATTAAGGTATAAAATAAAAATTCGTGAGCACTTGTATCCGTAGAATTATAACTTGATACTTTCGAACTTCGTTTATTTCCGATTATCCTGTTTATTTCATTTGTATAATCATGATTGGTGATTTTTTCTGTTGATTTCAAGAGTATCCATTCTAAAAATGAGTGTAAAAAATATATCATTTAGATTAAAGTTTAAATAAAATAAATGAAATGAAATATGCAATTGTATGATTTTGCTACAATAGCTTATGATACTTTTAAACAATATTAATTATAAAAGATTTATGAAGTAAATAATGGCATTGATTGACAAGTTGTTAAAGACATATTTCAGTAAAGAATATTGTCAACTGAAGTTAAAAATTTTTCGAATTCTTACCAAAAATTCCTTTATAAATATCAGGATCAATTGAAGGACGTGATGAAATTTTTACTTCGACCAATAACACAAAAATCACCTAGGCTATCTCCATACATTTCTATTAAAGCTAGTTTAACTAATATTTTCCAATCAGTAACACCTGTCTCAGTGGAGGCTTTTGTTTCAATTGTTTCAATCATACTAACAGGAAAAAAAATGCCACATTTGGGAGAAATTTCTTTCTGAAATTAAAGTATTTTATATTCATCCGTATAAAATATTAATAAAAAACAATTCTTGAAATTAATAAAAATTATTTAATTCAATTAACAATTGAAAATTGATAAATGTACCTTATTGTGTCCATCGACTTTAAAAATCCTGATTCTCTATAAAATAAAGATAACATAAATAATAAAGTATTCGTTCCAAATTTAGAAGAAACAAAACAAAAAATAATAACTCAGGTAATTAAATGTTAATGATGTTAATGAAAAAAAGAATACCTTTTTTAAATCAATTTGTTGACGCTGATATGCCTCAGATAATCCAGTATAGATTTGTTTTAAAAATTTTTTATTTTCGTCACTTGCTGTTGAAATAATGACAGAAAAGTAATAGTTAATATCAACAAATAATTGTTTATTTGTTTTATTATTGAAATTAATTACAATACATAGAAATTCATCTCTTTTTTATCAATTGGAGCATTGAAATAGATTGTTGTATGTTTATCCAATTAATAACAAAAGTTAAACATAATTTTGTCTTTATTGCTTTTAGAAGAGTTAATTTTATTAATGTCAAATAATTTCAAATTATATTGCTATTCATAAAAAATTTTGATCAACAGTAACTCGACTTTGCAAGGGAATATTTTTTAATTTCAATGATGATTAGTTATTTCAGAACCATCTAAAATGAATTCTATACTTATAAAAAAATTTGCAAAATATATACTTGCCCGTCACTGGAAAAAATGTGTGTAAAGCTCCAATATCTACTTCATTCTCATCAGATAACTCGAGACTTTCGATATTTTCTTCACTTGTTTCGTTTAAATTATTCGCGATTCCAGGAGTGTTAATTTGACCATCATCATTTGGCTCTGGACTACTTTTATCGGAAGATGTGTCATTGTATTCAATTTGAGCAATCTCTGTAAATTGGTGTTGAAATTCGTTGGTTTTAGAGCAGCTAGCCTTTTCATTATAATGAATAATAAATATAATTATAATAGTCCGAGGAGGAATACTCATTATAATCAATAATAAATAATTATTTATAATACTCCCGGTACGTTCAAATAGTGGTTTTTTCTTAGCTATTACATGAGCAAGACTAGTTTTTTGGATTTTGTTCTTAGCTACGTCTAGTTTCGCTCCTTCTTGTAGTGCTCTTTTTTTGTCTAAAACAGATCTGAAGAACAATTTGGCATTTTCATCACACACATTGCCGTCTTCATCAAGTAGAATATTTTCCAATTTTGTTTTGTCATCTATAATAATTAATCCAAAAGTTATAAAAATTAAGAAGATAAAATTAATAAACACTAAAATAATATGAAAATTAAATTAGCTGACCTCTAAAAACTTTTATAATTTTTTCTTCGTTGTAAAAATTATTACAAATTGATAAAAAAAAAAAATTTCATTGCAAAAAAATTAAAAAACTAAAAGTACAATTTTAAAAAAATGTTATTTATCTATAATTTAATAAATAAAAAAAATCAAAAAGTCAAAAATGTCGGCTAACTTTAATATCATTAAATAATAAAAACGATTTTGTCAACTTTTTCAAATATTATATCGAAAAATATATTTTCACGACTTAACTACAGCAACTCATAACCTCGTTAGCAAGTCAACTGAAAATTTCCAATGAGATTAAAAAATATTATACATAATAATTTATTTATACTTACTATCAAATTCTAGAATTTTCACCTCATATCTTGTACTGATTTGAGTACTTGGATCCTCCCATAAAATTTTTATCACATTGCCTTTCTTCCGGCGAGTCTTTGGCAATTTATTTGTTTCAACTACATATCTTTCCTTGGTACTGATGAACCATATCAATGCATATGTAAAATCTTCTAATTTTTTATTTTTGGGTGGCATTACGAATGAATAATTATTATTAATAATAATTAATAAAAAGAATACGGCGAAAGTATTAAAATAACCACAATAATGCTCTAAAAATGGCCGTTTGTCAAATTGTTTACTATCGTTGATTTCGCCATGATTGATTTCTGTTGGGTTTCACAGATAATTATGTGATTGGCTGAAAAGTGGCGGGAAATTTGAAAGCTTAGAAACTCTTAAATTAAACAACCAATAATATTATACTATTAGATTATTGCACATTTTTAAGGTTGGTGGCGTTCCAGTCTAAATTTTTATCGATGTATTAGTAAAGTCATGTAGTATTTTTAAATGTATTCTATAAATATATACTGCATGTAAACAGTCTAAACATAACCTCATGGTACATTTAATAAACAACGAGTAATATTTACATAAATAAAAATTTTTCAATTGAGTGTTAAACTAAAAGTTCAAAGAGAAAAGTGCAAATAAACTAATATTTATTGCAATTAAGAATCCATCTGGTACTTGATTAAAAGTAAAAATGTCTAACAAAAGTTTCCATGATTTGTCCAAACGAAGGAAGAGAGACTATCTCAATAGTATTCGAAAAAGAAATAATGTTCTTCCGCAAAATAATAACGATAATGAAGTAAGTAAATAGTTATAAATTTTTATATTTCAATTAATAATTAAAATTGGAATGTATTAATGTTTTCAAGTTTTGTTTATTACTCTGTAACGGGTACTTTTTGACCAATTTTTACCCCCGGCTCGATTTTAAGCTCGCCGGAGTCCAGGATTCTAACGAGGGTAATTTCGAAATTAATCAAACTCGGAAATTTAATTAATATTAACAAACAAAACCTCTTTATTTCAATAAACAAAAACATTAAACATTTTACAAAAGAAAACGGCAATTAAACAAAATAAAACCCATACATACACGGCGTTTACAATTTCCATTACCGTCGTTGGTAAAATCATTCGCCCGTCGTACCTTTCAAAACGCGTCGCTAATTCCCCTTCAGTCGGCCCTCTGGTGCCCAGCTCCTGACAGGTGACTAGTGCCGCCCCGCAGGCCCTAATTCGCGATTCCCAAAGGAAGAGTGAATAGAATCTACCTCTCCCTCACCTACTCGGCTGGGGTTGCCACCTTTTGGCTGAAGGCCTCCAGGTGGAGAGTCGCCTTTACTCGTAGGTAGATAAGTTCACTTACCTGTGGTAGTCCGCACCAGGTAGAGAGAACCCTCTTTTAATTTCCTTGGCCAGAAGTCTCCAGACAAGTAAATTAAACCCAGAGAAAGGTTGCTCAACGGTGGATAATTTTTGGGCTTTATCAACCCAAAAATTATTAATAAAAGCGAAAAGTATTGGTGAATTATCGCCACCTATCGCTTGCCGTCGAACTTCGGGAAATCCCCGAAAATTTATAAGTTTTTAAATATATTTTCAAAATTAAATATCAGATTCATTCAATTGATTCAACAGATTACATCGATTTCAATCGAATTACATTTTCCTATAATTTCAACGTCGAAAAATAATTTCATACAAACATAATTATTTTACCAAAATTATTTCCCATACTAATTTAATTTCCTGGGACTTAGAAAAATAATTAATTGGATATTTCGAATTTATTCAAAATATTTTAATCAATTAATTATTTCAGATAAAGTAAATTTTTGTTCTTTGAAAGAACAAAAATTATCACGTCGCGGTTTCGCTTATATCAGCTCGGCGATTTTTATCGCGAGCGAACAGTCGACGCCATCTATCGCGCGATGGCAAACTACTAAATTCCTTTTTCTAATAGTCGTCCTTTGAAATAATTTTAAATCAAAGAAATAATTGTAAACAAAAAAAATCATATACAGATTATTATTATTAATAATAATCGCCGTAAACAAATAATAAAGTTGTAAACGAAACTTGTCAAATTAATTGTTTCAATTATTTCAAACGACGTTTTAACCGTTAATTAAATTAATAATCTTTCATTAATACTTTTAACTAAACAATTAAACATAATAATAGTTACAATAGTAATAATAATAATTAACTATAAATAAAATAATTAAACTCATGACAAAAGTTAAACCTATATACATAAATGCCGTGGCACGGCAGTCGACGCGGTCGCGGTAGCGATGGCTCGCTCGGTCCGTCGATGAGCCCCGTCTCTCGTTGCTCACGACACCCCTCCGCCTCCCCGCTTATAATACCTTCTTCACAACTCTTTACCATATTCTAAGTATGACTAAAGTCAGCAGACATTTAAAAATTTTTTTAATTTTTTTAGCAAGTAATTTTTTTTAGAAAAATAAATTTCAAAAAATTTCATCCGTAGTTTTTTTTAAATTTCTTGATGGGACATTTTTTGAAAATTTTTCTTATTAAAATTAACTTGATAAAAAAAAAGAAAATCTTTCAGATGTCGACTGAAATCAATGTCATATTCTAAGTATATAAAAATAAAAAATTTTAATAGAATTTAAAATAAATAAAAAAAAAAAGTATTTGTAAATCATTTCTGACCTTCAATAATATTACTAAATATCATTAATAGCATTAAAATCGTTATTTTAGGTTGATAATATTCCATTGAACCAAAGAATCGATGACAATATTATTGAAAATGGAAATAACTTAAATGACGACGAGATCAACTTGGATGGAGTCTTAGAGTTTCAAAACATAGTGGATGCCAGGCCAATGAACTGTGTGAGACAACAAAATATCCTTGAAAATTCTGTAAGTTGATACTTATGGCATAACAAAGTCTATTTGCTATTTACACATTTTTTTTAGAAAAAAATTAAGCAAAATTTAATAGTTCAAGAAGCTAAAATATAAACATATCACATTAAATTATAATATTTATTTTTAGACTCCAAATCAACCGATTAACCTTAGGGTTAATGACGTAGTGGCAGAAAATGTTTTAGCAGCTGTCAAAGAAGAACATCACGATGTGGATAATGAAAATATATATTCTGATAATGTGCATGGACAGAGAGAAGAAGTTATGATGCCAAATAGAAATATCCACACTTCTAATGCTGTCTGGAATGAAGTAGAAGAAGAAAGAGAAGAAGAAGAGGAGGAACAAATTTTCGCTGACGAAGACGATGAAGACGAGAACTTAAGAGACACTACTAACAATCTGAATTATGATTTACCTCTCTACAATGAAGCACCATTAACAATTACTCAAAGTATGTTATTAATTGCGACTTTGTTAATAACTCATAACATCACGCAGTCATGTCTTATTGACATTATATCTATAATAAATTTACATTGTTTGAGTGACGGTCTTCATAAAAATAGTTTATTTAAGTTCAAGAAGTTTTTTGCTTTGGGAAATTATAACAACACTAATCATAAGAAACATTATTATTGTTCAAATTGCCTAAAAGGCTTAACCTCTTCAAATGAAGCTTGTCCAGAATGCTTAAACAGCAAAACAGCACATTTTATCACCTTATCAATTTCCGAGCAACTGCAAGAATTATATAACCGACCCGGATTTTACCGACAATTGCGAAACCAGTTCCGACAGCCACATTTGAATGGAACTTTCATTAATGATGTCTATGATGGTTCTTTATACAAAAATATTGAGAGGAACGGTTACTTATCTAACGGAAATAATATATCATTCATGTGGTGCACTGACGGTGTTTCGGTTTTTAAATCGTCACAAATAAGTATTTGGCCTTTGTATTTAACGATCAACGAATTACCTTTTAAAGAACGAGCCAAACGTCATAACTTATTGTTAGCTGGATTGTGGTTTGGTGATACTAAACCTGATGCTAATCTGTTTATCGATAAACTGCACTCACAATTCACAAAACTTCTTGAAGGTGTGAAGTATACTCTATCTGATGGACAGGAAATATTTGTTCAAGCAGCATTGCTGTTTGGTACATGCGATAATCCTGCCAAAACACATTTTCTAAACTTTAAACAATTCAATGGTTTTTATGGTTGCCCAGTTTGTTTAGAACCAGGAGAGAGTTATCGTTGTTCAACTGGGGGAACGACGCACGTTTACAAATTCACTCAAAATCCAACTCTCCGAACAACTGAGCAATCTATAGAGCATGCAAATATTGCATTAGAAAATAACAGCGAACAATTTGGAGTCAAAGGTCCATGTGCTTTATCAAACATAATGCCGGATTTTATAGCAGGAACAGCAATTGATAAAATGCATTGCGTAGATAATGGTGTTGTAAAAAAACTCTTATCTTTGTGGTTCGACAGTACTTATAATAGTTTTCGTTATTCACTTTATCCTGTAATTCAAGTGATCAATGATCGATTAACTAGCATAAAACCACAAAAATTCGTCCACCGATTGCCACGAACAATACAAGAACTAACTCACTGAAAAGCTTCAGAGCTTAGAATGTGGTTTTTTTATTACTCGCTACCAGTCTTATCTGATGTGATGCAAAATGTTTTTTTTGAACATTTTATGCTATTAGTTACAGGTATTGCATACCTTTCATCTGATAGTATTACGCATGAAATGATAGATGAAGCACAAAGGTTATTAAATAAAATTGTCAGTGACTTTGAAACGCTGTATGGGCTCCAAAATTGTTCTATTAACATACATTCACTTCTTCACTTACCAGAATATGTAAGACGAATTGGGCCTTTGTGGACAACTTCTTGTTATGTCTTTGAAGATTTGAACGGGCAATTCTTGAAGTTAATACATGGGACCAGGTACATTGATTCCCAAATTGCAAATATACATGGTCAGTTACTCAGGATGTACAAATATCAAGAACAGCTACCTGATGGACCTTTACGGGATTTTTGTATCATCAGAAAATATGGAGTAAAAATTTGCGAAAAGATATTCAGACATTGTTACAGTGTTGGAACTTATGTCAATTTCGATAACATTCCGCAATTCTTACGTAGAGCAGTACAACATTTACTACCGATTAGAAACATAAAAAAATACCATCGATTAATGAAAGACGGTCAATTGTATGTTTCTGAACAGTATTCACGAGATTTAAAAACACTATCATCTGACGTACAGTACACTGATCATACAGGAATACCACGTTTCGGCAGAGTTTGTTGCTTTATCAAAATTACTGAGTGCGAATGCTTAAATACTTGTCACTGTTATGGCACTCATCATGCGATAATAAAAAAATTTGAATTCAACAATGCTTTTCAACTGTCATATGGCAACGAAAATTTGACAGTACCACATATATATGAATGTACGATAACTGAAGAACATATAGCTGTTCCAGTAAAATTTGTAAAATCTGTTTGTATATCTATGAAAGTAGATCAACGATTATTTGTCGCTCAAACAGTAAACACAAAAGAATTAGAATAATAAGTAGAATTTAATATTGTGGTACTGAATAAAATAATTAATAGTACTGTTCATTTGTGGTGTTAAAATTACTATTACTTTTTTTTAACTTTTCCTGAAAATAAACTTATGAGTTTCCCGAGTAAACAAAAATTTTAGATAATGAGATACGATCATGTATCTATGTATAATACATAATTTATATATAATTGTATATAGTCTATATATAATTGGATGTAATTTATATAAAATTCTATAAAATGAGATTGTTTAGAATTATATAAAATTGTTACAATTGTTATATACAATTGAATAATTACTGAAAGAGCGGAAAAGCGGAGATCAGGTTTAGGTCTGGATATCTCAATTAAAACGCGTAAATTATTATCAAAAATAACACTAGGAATTTATTTACATTAAATACACTCAATATTTAATATGTTTAATAGCGGATTGTTAAGATAAAAGCGGATTTATAAATTACAGCGTGGTTTGCAAAAGCAAAGCCGGTTGACACGTGGTTGAACACTTTGCCGGCACTGAAAAAGCGGTGAAATAAATGCACAAATAACACAACTTATCTGAAACAAACTAAAGCGAATTATTAGCGGTTAATTTAAGCAAATTAAATTATTAAATAAGCGAAATGCGGTTTATTAACGAAAAGCGAAAGTAAAGAAATACTAATGGCGACTTGATGCAGCGAAAGCGTGGAAGCGAAAGATAATAACAATAGTTCGTCTTCTTCCTCGTTGAGTTGGGGAAGAAGGCTATTGCGCATGTCTAGTGGGAGCGATCAGCCAATAAAGCGGTCGATTCATGGCATGATCGAGAGGCTGATTTTCCATTGGCGGTTCGATTTTGCGGGAACTAGCGGTGGACAGGTGCGTCTCTTGAATTTGGGAGTCCCCCAGGAGCGAGTTAATCGCTACTGGGCCTTGTTCACCGAACAACAATTATGTTGTATATAAAATTATGTACAATTATTTAGAATTATGTAAAATTTTATGAGATTTCCTTCACAACTTTATACAATTATATATATTTAGACACAATAGTACAGAATTTTTACCCGGGTAAAAAAAATTTGTGTGTAATTGTTAATACTTAGGTAAAATTATATATTATTTATATATATATATATATATATATATATATATATATATATATATATATATATATATATTTATAATTATATAGAATTATGAATAATTCTATAAAATTATGTACAATTCTATAGAGTTTTACAAAATTCACAAACATTATTACATACAACTACTTATGTGAAACTATATATGAGAACATAAAATTATATATAATTGTATACGATGATATAAAATTGGATATGATAATATATGTACTGATAGAAGGATTTATTAACTATTAACAATTGAATTTGTTTGAAGACTTACCCGAGTCGAAATTTCAGGTCTGTTTTAATCGTATTTTTTGGCAAGTCTGTTTCAGAAAATTTTTACGATTAAAACAGACCTGCAACTCTTGGTTACTCTATAGGCGCAGGTCTGTTTTTATCGTAATCATGAGTGTTTTGTCCCATTCTGACGCAGTTACGATCAAATCAGGCCCGAAATAATAATAATGTAAAATATAATAATAATAATAATAATAATAATAATAATAATAATAATAATAGTAGTAATAATAATAATAATAATAATAATAATAATAATAATAATATATTTAAAAATACCCACTGTGGTCATATATTTTTTTTTTTTTATAATTTTCAAAGCAAAATTTTTATTTTTTTTTACTCTGGATTGTAGATGGAGGTAGGATGTTATAGGTTCAAAGTCAAGAGAGGTGACTTTTATTCGCTTTATAGAGATATAATCACGCTACACACTTAGGTTATATATTACACATACGCTTAACTTATTAAATATTTTTGCCCTACCCGAGATTCGAACCTACAACCTAACGCTCGCCAGACTATCGCTTACGCACTACACTACGGCCGACATATCAATGTCTTGTTTGAGGTGGGTTATAAGTTAGCCTGCATCTGTTAAATAACAATTTTTTTTACCACTTCTTATGAAAATTAAGGAACCTTTTTTTTTTTTAAATCATCATTTAACTGGGTCTTTGATATTAAAAAAGATCGATAGTTATTTAAATTTTCATTGTTTACTCAATAAACAATTTTTTATAAGCAAATGAATTATCTCTTTGTATTTTGTTTCTTTTTCTACTTAAAAAAACAAAAACAACCATGTATTATTAAAAAAAAAAATTTCATATTTTTTATCGAACCTTCAATTTTCTATTTAGTTTAGTCAACAAGTGCCTTTTAGGTCAAAATTTTTTCGCCTTCTCCGAAAATTATGATTGAGGTTTCATTCGATTCGGAATGGCATGTAGATAGTTTTTGAAAGAATGTTAAGCCCGCTCGCAAAAATTGAAATAGTTATAAACAATTAAGTAAACAAAAAAAAAGGGGTTTGATTTTTTGTCAATATCTCACAAACTATTTGGGATAGTTTAAATTTGAAAAAAGATTCAAAAAGAGGAGGAAATTTCATAAAAAAAGTCTTGACTCCCGGAATTGTAGGACCAATATTTATAATTTTTCCAGAGGGTTGAAAATATGCTCAAAAACGGGTACTCCGACTCGCGCAAGCCACGCCCCCTTCGGACCTTTAATGAATAAATATTATTTAAACTTATTAAATATGAAAATTAAAAATTAAAAAAATTCAGGCGCCTGCAGGATAGATCAATGAACAATAATCCGTGGTCAAAAAATTTTTATCGTGATTTTTCAATAAGTTATCCATTAATTAATTAACAATTTTTTGTCGCACAAACATTAATATTGCAAGTGCGATAATTGTTAAACTATTAATCTGAGAATTTTTTCCTTTCGTGGAGCTATTTTTCAAAGGTTTTAGAATAGATTCCCGTTGGAAAAATTAAAAAATTGTTAATTTTCGTTTTGTTATTAACAATTTACTGAGGGGAAAAATTACAAAGCTTTATTAAACATTGAAAAAAAATTTTTTTTTTTATAATATTATTATTGATCCGTTTTCTTATGATCAGAAGCTACTTAAAAATGATTTTTAATAATTTTTATCTTCTATTGTTTGAAAAATTGTTATAAACAAATGCGTTGTTTATAAGATAATTAAAAATTTTTTTTTGATAACGTAATCTTTGATGATAATTAGAATTAAAAAAAAAACCGTTTCTTAAAAAAATTTTTTTATTGCTTAAAAACGCATTTGTTAAATAACAATTTTTTTTCACCACTTGTTATGAAAATTAAGGAAGCATTTTTGTTTTAAAAATCATTATTTATCTTGGTCTTTGATATTAAAAAAAAAAAAAATTCGATTATTATTTCAATTTTCATTGTTTATTTAATAAACAATTTGTTATAAACAAATTAATGATCTCTTGGTATTTTTTTTCTTTTTCTACTTAAAAAAACAAAAACAACCATGGATTATTTAAAAAAGAATAAAATTTATTTATATTTTTTATTGAACTTTCAATTTTCTGTTATCTTTAATTTCACCACTCTGACCTGGTTGTTTATGTTTAATTTTATTATAACTTTTTAACTAATGAAGAAACAAAGAAAAAATTGAAGACTTACTTATTCTTTATTAATTAAACAACAAATTAAGCCAAAATTTGAAGCTCTGACTCAATTATTTATTTAATTTATACCATTTGTTGATAAAAAAAATCTTCAAGAAAATGTTTTTTTCTACTTTTATGTCTAAATATCTTATAAACTAATTTAACTATCAACTGTAAAATATAATTTAAAAAATACCTTATATTATTTGTGAACAATATTTTATAAATAAACTTACTTAAATTAAATAACATTTTTAGTTACTAAGATGCTTAGGCTAATAAACTTGGAGAAAAAATTTTTTTCTACCTTATTTTTATTCATAATTGAAAAAATAACCGAGCAAAACTAAAATTAATAAGCTGAAATTGTTGATAAATATCCGTTAAATAAAAAGTTACATAAGTTGTAAGTTGATAGTTTAATTTGTTTATAAGATATTTAGACATAAAAGTAGAAAAAAACATTTTCTGAAAGATTTTTTTTATCAACAAATAGTATAAATTAAATAAATAATTGAGTCAGAGCTTCAAATTTTGGCTTGATTTGTTGTTTAATTAATAAAGAATAAGTAAGTCCTCAATTTTTTCTTTGTTTCTTCATTAGTTAAAAAGTTATAATAAAATTAAACATAAAAAACCAGGTAAGAGTGGTGAAATTAAAGATAACAGAAAATTAAAAGTTCAATAAAAAATATAAATAAATTTTTTTTTTTTAAATAATACATGGTTGTTTTTGTTTTTTTCAGTAGAAAAAGAAAAAAAATACCAAGAGATAATTAATTTGTTTATAGCAAATTGTTTATTAAACAAACAATGAAAATTTAAATAATAATCGAATTTTTTTTTTTAATATCAAAGACCAAGATAAATAACATTATCAATTATTTTCTATTCACGTATATATTGATAATATTAGTAATAACAAAAATAATTCGAATTTTCGCGGCTATGAAAAACAAGATGTCGGTGGTATAATAATAATAATGAATAAGTTGTTAAAAAATAATAATAATCGTACATCTTTTAATAACCTTTACGATCAAAATGGGACTGCTGAGGTCTGGTTTGATCGTATTTATTTTCTGACACCGTCATCTACGCCCAAAACAGGCCTCGTTTTAGGCGGTAAATGAGACTTCAATGGGTTTGGAAACTTTTAGGATGAAAACAGACCTGAGATTTCGACTCGGGTAATAAATATAACTGTAAACAAATATATATTAACATTTAATAAATCGTATTTGATAAATAATTTATTAATTGTTAATAAATATTTATTTATTCCTATAATGTTGAAAAATCATTGATTATCAATTAATAAAGCTTATTAAATACAAACAAATCCTTCTATCAGTGTAACTACACGGAAATTAATATAATTATTTAATTATATATGAATCATATATGATTGTATGCAATTTTTTTTACTTCGGTGGGTACTTTGTGATAGCTATAAGACATTCTCTCTTTTTATCTAAGAGTCGGTTACTTCAATGATTAATAATCTTTTAATCTATATAGTATTTTTCAGATAAGATAATAGAAACTGTATTAATTTATAAAAAAATTGAATTTCACAAAAATTAATAGTTTCATCAAGTTTCAAAATTGTTACCCAGGCCGAAATTTAAGCTTTTAATTCTGATTTCACCTTCACTATTTTTTTAGTTTTAAAGTAATTATAAATTTTAAAGTAACGGAACACCTTGAAAATTTCATAGAATAATTTTTACGATTTTATGTACACAGAAAAAAAAATTTCTTGACTGGAGAACAAAATTCTTGACTCAAAAAAATTTTCGACTGCTTGAAGGAAGACCGAAGTAAAAATTTTTCTTGAAATTCTATTCTTAACGGAAGTAATTTTTTCTGAATTCAAACTATCATAAATACTTGATACAATAAATTTTTATATTTGATGAATTTTAGATATTTTAGGAAAACAGCGCAACCAACTTCAGTTGAGAAAAAAATTTTCTTACCTTGAGAAAATTTTTCTTTTGAATTTTTGATACCCATTTTATATTTTAGCGTGCAATTATACATATTGAATGAAAAAATATGATTCAATATTGTTTGATCTTCCTATTTGACATGTTAATCAATAAAATTATTAATGAAAATTTACTTCTATCTTTATATTTAATTGTTTGGAGCAAGAGAAAAATTTTCTCAAGACAAGAAAATTTACTTCTATTAAAAACCAAATTTTTTGGAATAAGACTGAATTTTCTGAAAACAAAAAGATTTTCTTGGCTCAAGTGAACCTTTTTTTCTGTGTAGATAATTTTATAAATTTAAATCTATATATATATATATATATATATATATATATATATATATATATATATATATATATATATATATATATTGGAATAATTTTTTTCTATGAGAATAATTATACATAATTTATATATTATATTATTTTAACTTCAGTACTTCGCATTCAAAGTTAAAGTAATAACTTTAAAAATTTTATTGAACGCATAAAGTTGAAAAATTCTAAGTCCAAAACTGGACTTAGTTAATATTTTCAATTGTTGACTGTCGAAATTCTATGTTCTATGAAATCGTAAAATTGACCTACTTATACTCTTAGTAGGCTGAAGTACCGAAAAATACGGTTTTAAAGCGATCTTAGGTTTTGGAGGTTGAAAATATTATTCTAAAACATGAATTTCGGCCTCCATACCCTATTTTGAGTATGTTGAGGGTCAAAATAGTATTTTACACTCAGTGGGAGGTACAACATCAAAAGAAATTAGGCTTTGGAGGCTTGAATTAGTATTTTAATTTTGACTCGGGAAGATCTAGACATTCATCATCAGCATCAGTAAGAGCAATAACATCGGCGTCAGGTAGTAAACTCGAATCATAGACGGTGGTAAATTTGGTATTAATGCTTCTACTAATCTGATAATAGATCTCTAGTGCTTGTTTGGAACAGCTACGATTTTGGAGATTCCGTTTTTTGTGACGATGCGAAAATCTTATTAATAATTAACTGAAAAAAGGGGATTAAGCTTTTTGAAAATATCTCAAAAACTAATGAAAATTTATTAAATTTAAAAAATGATTCAAAAATAGAAGTAAATTTCCTAAAGAAAAGTCCCGACTCCCGGAACTGTAGGAACAATATATAGGGATAAAAATACGGTCGAAAACGGGTGTTCTGGCTTACGTAAGCTACGCCTACTTTGGACACTTTACTAATAAAAATTATTTTATCATATTAAATATAAAATTTCAGAAATGAAAATATTCAGGGGCTTACGGGATAGATGAATAAACAATAATTTGCCTGGAAAAATTTTTTATCATAATTTTTCAATTAGTTATGCAATAGTTAACTAATAATTTTTTTCAGCTTGAACATGAACATTGCAAGTGTGATAGTTGTTTAACTATAAATTTGAGATTTTTTTCCTCTCTTGGAGCAATTCTTGGAAGTTTTCAGAATAGATCCCCGTTGAAAAAATGAAAAAATTTTCGTTTTTCAGTTTTTTTGTTAGTAATTTTTGTTGTTGCAAAATTAAAAACTTAAATTAATCGTCGAAAAAAAATTTTTTCTTCAAAATATTATTAATGATCCGTTTTCATGTTGTCAGAAGCTGCATAGACATAATTTTTTAAAATATTGGTCCTACAGTTCCGAGAGTCGAAATTTTTTGTTAGGAAATTTCCTCCTATTCTTGAATCTTTTTTTAAATTTAATAAATCTTTATTAGTTTTTGAGATATTTTCAAAAAACTAAACTCCCTTTTTTTCAGTTAATTGTCAATAACTTTTGCAATTTTTACAAGCGGAACTTAATTGTTTTCAAAAATTATCTAGTTGCCATTCCGAATCGAAATGAGACCTCAATAATAATTGTCGGAGAGTGCTGAAAAAAGTAAAACGAGAATGGAACTTGTTGACTGGACTACAACTGCTGTTTTGAGTTACGGGTGCTATAGAAGAATCCGTTGACGAATAAAAATGACAGAAATAGATATATTTTATTAATTTTAAAGCATGAATAATTTTTAAGTCAATGAGACTTATGAATAAAAAATTACAAAAAAATTAATCTTTTTGTCTTCATTATTTTTGTTAATAAAATTATTTTTAACTTCTATAGTGCCATAATTAAAACGAAGCTGTTGATTTTTTAAATTCGACAAAGTCATCTTTGTAGAGAATTTAATTTTCTATAAAACCATACCAAGGGTTTTTTTATATTTGGTATATTGAATTTTTTATAACCGAAAAATAAGTAACAAAAAAATTTTTTTTGGCGAAAATTCTTTTTTTTGCGAGCGCTAACTGAAAAGTGAAGATAAAGCGCTCAAATTTTGTCACAATTTTTTTTTTTTTCGTAACTCTCAACGAAATTTTCATATGGGACCGAAATAAAAAAAATCTTCGATTTATTTGGCACAGTTAACAAAATACTGAATGTTACCCGCTCGCTTCGCTGAGCGCTTAATAGAATTGAATTTTGAGATATAGACGTAAAATTTAATTAGAGTATTGTTTTGTTTTGTAAAGATTCCATATGAGCATTGAAAGTTTTAGTTGGTCATTGCAAATCTCATAAGTGAAGTTAAAATCTGTCTAGCTTCAAGTGCGAACAATTTCTGTTATTTTAAATTTTCTCAGTAACATTAATTTTTTATAGAAAATAAATTTAACATGTTTTTTACGAATTCTATTCAAATAAGTAGCCAAATTTATTTTTCACAATTTATAAAAAATTTATCCCTGCTGGAAAAAACTCATACAATCTCATAAAAAAAATAATATAAAAATATTCTATAAGGTTTTATATGTGTATTTGACCACGAAATTACTCATAAAAACTCATAACGGTCATAATTCATTAGAATCTAAGAGATCTTATGAGTAGCTTCAGTATCTCATAAAATCTCACCATATTTTAAGTATAAATCCAGAATCTTATGAGTTATAATGGATGTAATGTAAAAGTTATAAGAATCAATGAGCTCATGTTTAGATTAGAAATATTCATGAGATTTAATGAGAGGAATAAAAACTCGTAAAGAAGCAATCGGAGAGATTTCGAAATGATGTTGTATTGATGAGCTATTAATTTTTAATTCAGATGAACTATTTTCAAAAAAAAAGTAGTGGTGAAAAAATCACCTGTAATAAAATATAAAAAAAAAAAAAAAACGTTAATAACTGGTTCTGAAGATTAATAAAAGTTGAACAAATATATATACTCAACACATATTATTCATTATTTATTAATTTAAATAAGTTAGAACAATAAATAAAAATGTAATTTTAAACAGTACGGTAAAATGTTAATGCCATAGAAAAACTTAATTCTTAATTTTGACAGAACGAATTTTAAATTTTTTATTTATATAAATAAATAATTTAAAACTGAAAATAAAAAAATTGAAATCAAAATGTTTATAAACAGTATGGAAAAATATTGATAACAGCAGAATTTTTCAATTTTTAATTTTAAGTGAGCCAATATCAAATTATTTATTATTTATTTATATAAATTAGTAATTCGGAATAATAAATAAAAATTTGAAGCTTAAAATGTGCTTAAACAGTATAAGGTGTTAATGCAACAGAATAATTTTAATTTTTTGATTCTGACAGAACTAATTTCAATATTAGTAAATGAAAAAAAATATATAAGGAATATTAAAGAAACATAAAAGATTATTAAGAACGATATTATATAAGAGAAATCTTAAATCAAATGTATTATTCATCTCCCAAAGGTTCGTTTTCTTTGGAATCGAGTTTATCATCTAATTGTGAGGTAGTTTCACGTGAATAATCAGAAGAGTTATCTGAATCATTTGAACTAGACGATGCGTTACTTTTACGAGATTTTTTCCTTGGTTCAGCCTTCTCTGAATCATCTGAACCAGACGAAACGTTTCGGTTACGAGATTTTTTCTTTGGTTCCGCGTCGTCTGAATCGCTACTACTAGAGCCAGATGGGTCATCACTAGACGAGGATTTTTTCCTTTTGGGTACCTTTGCTGGTCTCGCTTTTTTTCTCAAATCAGATATTTTTCTGCGGATATGGTCATCGCATTTATCAACTTCGGCGTTAATATAAGCTTCATCTGTATAACGGGTACTTAAATAATATCGGAAAATTCCTAAAATAAAATATTTAACTATAAATTTGTAATTAAATTCAATAATAGAATATAAAAAATATGAATTCCATTAATAATTTCATACCTTTCACGGCTAATCTGATCGTTGGATCAAGTCCAGGTTTGCGAGACGTCATTTTAATTTTATTAGATTTTCCACCTTTAACACTATAAGTTATTATTTCTTCGGGAGTATACTGGGTCATTATAATTTTTTTCACAAAAACAGCATTGGAAGTAGCATCGGACGCAATTGAATCATACGTTTTCTTAGAGATGTAAACCCCTTCTCCTAGATGTATAGAATTATCGCTTCGTTGAACAAACCTAGATTCAGGAAAACCAGTCCTTTCTTCTAAAGCTTGAGACGATGAAGTAGACGGCATACTTTTAAATTCATTCCAATTATCTATCAAAATTTGAACTAAGCCTCTTAATTCCTTAAGTTCAGAACTATATTTACTCTCTATCTGAGCTACTGTTTTTTTAATGTCAGCAAAACTTTTATTCATTATATTTGTTATATCTGTTAGTCTTTTTGTAATTGAATCAGATGAAAAATCAGAACCTTTTTTCATTCTTTCCCTTTCTTTTGAAATACCTGCAATTTCTGTAAATCTTTTTTCATTGTCTATTGAATCATTGTCATTCTTTTTCTTCTCCTTCTTATTCTTTTTTGCAATTTTAGCTTTTTTGTCTTTTTTTTGTTCTCTTTAGAATCACTGTTTTTCCGTTTACGCTGTAAAAAAAAAAAAAAATTATAAATTAAACTATAAAAAATGAATTATAATTTATCTTACAAAATGTGTGCTTACTTTGCTTGACGACTTTTTTGGAGCCGTTAGAGAGTCAAAAACTGCACAATTATCATTATTAACGTTTAAAGAACCGTTAGAGGCAATATTCAATTGAGAAAGTGTCGATTTATGACTGTTAATTATACTTGCATTATTCCCAGCGCTTATTAATTCTTCCGGTGTCGAATCACTGAGGCAATGCATGAGTGGATCATCTTTTGAAGTATCATTTAATTCTTCAGTTTTGTCATTTGTGGTACTTTGACTAGTCCTGCCTTCCATTTCAAAGCGTGCCTAATAAACCAATGATCAAGAAGAAGTTTTAACGAAAAAATATTTAACATTTTAATTGTAATACATACTTTAATATAAATTAATATTGCTAATCATTATTAAGTTTTTTTTTAATTAATTAATACACCTTTATTATACGTTCAAAATACATTAGCTTAAAAATAATAAAAATGAAGCAAAGAAAAGTTTTGAAGTTTTTTAGAATATTAATATAATTATCATTAAAAATTAAGTTCAGTACAAAGTTTTGTTAACATAAAGGAACAAAGTTCTTTCAATCATTGAATTTCTACAAGGTTTGGAAAAAAACAAGCGTAAAACTTATCATCATCGTGCACGTATATAATTTTTTCCTGAATACTATTAATGTCACTTATAAAAATTTCTACTGTATTATTATTATTAAGTTCAAATATGTGATCTAAATTTACAATGATTGAAAATGAACTTGGACCATATTTATGATTTCGGCCATAAATATAACAATTTTGACCAACTTGAATGAAATAATAGATTTCAATAATTTGTCTTGATTGCAAAAAAACAAATGTATCGTTTGTCTTATTTGCACGAGCATATGAAGTGGAATGGAAAATTTTTTGTTGATAAATGCACTTAGAAAAAATATGAATTTCAATGTTCTGGTTTTGTAAGTAGTTTTTCATAGCTTCCTCAACTTGTGACGTCTTCAGCTTTTCTCCAATAAGTCTAATATTATTAGGAAGTTCAACACAATTTCTTAGCTTTTCTTCAGGCTCAAATAGTTTGTGACAGTAATTCGCACATTCATTAGAAGTTGTTGAAGCGTTGATCTTGGAACGTAGTCGAATTTTTTTCAACCGTTTGCGGCTCATTTGAAGACTGACACTTTTTGGTCCGTTGACATTCAATTTATCATAAAAGATCCCATTTTCAAAAGGAAATGCGGATGTTCCCCATAATGGCCCACTTCTTCTCACTGATTCGCCCAAATGAAGAAGTGAATGGATATTAAATGTCATTGCTCCGAGACCATAAATTGACTGGAACTCTCCAACGAATTTTAACAGATTGTAACGGGTACTTTCTGGCTCATTTTACCCCCGGCTCGATTTAGCTCGCCGGAGTCCAGGATTCTAACGAGGGTAATTTACAATTAAAATTAACTCGTTAATTTTACTATAATTAACAAAACAAAACCTCTTTATTTCAATAAACAAAAACATTAAACATTTTACAAAAGAAAACGGCGATTAAACAAAATAAAACCCATACATACACGGCGTTTACAATTTCCATTACCGTCGTTGGTAAAATCATTCGCCCGTCGTACCTTTCAAAACGCGTCGCTAATTCCCCTTCAGTCGGCCCTCTGCTGCCCAGCTCCTGACAGGTGACTAGTGCCGCCCCGCAGGCCCTAATTCGCGATTCCCAAAGGAAGAGTGAATAGAATCCACCTCTCCCTCACCTAGTCGGCTTGGTTGCCACCTTTTGGCTGAAGGCCTCCAGGTGGAGAGTCGCCTTTACTCGTAGGTAGATAAGTTCACTTACCTGTGGTAGTCCGCACCAGGTAGAGAGAACCCTCTTTTAATTTCCTTGGCCAGAAGTCTCCAGACAAGTAAATTAAACCCAGAGAAAGGTTGCTCAACGGCGGATAATTTTGGGCTTTATCAACCCAAAAATTATTACTAAAAGCGAAAAGTATTGGTGAATTATCGCCACCTATCGCTTGCCGTCGAACTTCGGGAAATCCCCGAAAATTTATAAGTTTTTAAATATATTTCAAAATTAAATATCAGATTCATTCAATTGATTCAACAGATTACATCGATTTCAATCGAATTACATTTTCCTATAATTTCAACGTCGAAAAATAATTTTATACAAACATAATTATTTTACCAAAATTATTTCCCATACTAATTTAATTTCCTGGGACTTAGAAAAATAATTAATTGGATATTTCGAATTTATTCAAAATATTTTAATCAATTAATTATTTCAGATAAAGTAAATTTTTGTTCTTTGAAAGAACAAAAATTATAACGTCGCGGTTTCGCTTATATCAGCTCGGCGATTTTTATCGCGAGCGAACAGTCGACGCCATCTATCGCGCGATGGCAAACTACTAAATTCCTTTTTCTAATAGTCGTCCTTTGAAATAATTTTAAATCAAAGAAATAATTGTAAACAAAAAAAAAATCATATACAGATTATTATTATTAATAATAATCGCCGTAAACAAATAATAAAGTTGTAAACGAAACTTGTCAAATTAATTGTTTCAATTATTTCAAACGACGTTTTAACCGTTAATTAAATTAATAATCTTTCATTAATACTTTTAACTAAACAATTAAACATAATAATAGTTACAATAGTAATAATAATAATTAACTATAAATAAAATAATTAAACTCATGACAAAAATTAAACATATATACATAAATGCCGTGGCACGGCAGTCGACGCGGTCGCGGTAGCGATGGCTCGCTCGGTCCGTCGATGAGCCCCGTCTCTCGTTGCTCACGACACCCCTCCGCCTCCCCGCTTATAATACCTTCTTCACACCCCTCTTTCTTTAAAAAGAAAAGTGGTGAACTTCGTTTGCCACTTTTCGTCTTGTATTTTTCTTGTTACTTCTTTATTTCTGGCTCGAGCTGCCCTGTAGATTGGCCAGCATGTCGTGAGCCGTAGTTCCCATCGATACTATAGTCGGTGATGACTGATTACGTGTCTGAACCACCTGATATAGTCGTAGCTCTTGATCATACGCCTTGAATCGGCGTCTCTTCTGATGTGGAAGGAACGGTTGACTTCTAACTTGGTCTAGCGGCGTCAGAGTTGCTAGCAACTGCTCCAACGTCTGCGGCGGTCGTTTCCGTGGTCGTTTGAAAAGATCTCCTGGTTTGTCTTCGAATTCATCCGGGTAATCCATCAATAATGGTGCGTCGTCGTGTCGAACCCAACTGGGTAAACAGGCCACCTTCGAGGTGACCGCTGTCGTAATTGTCAAGGGATTGCCTTGGCATGGACTTTGTTCGTCTCGGAGATCCGAGTGGACGGCGCTGTGAATGGTCTCCGGTTCCTTGGTGATCAGGATCTCTTCTAACAGGCGTGCTTCTTCTTCCACTGTTTCCGTCGGTGGCTGTAGCTTCCTCGGTCGAGTCCATACGAATCCAGGTTTAGTTGGATCGTACGGCTCGGGGGCTGGTACTATCCGGATCTTTCCGGGCAGCATTCGGTTTTCTACGATTGAGATCTTCGGTCGTTGAAGTCTCTTCGTCTTAGGTTCTTGTCTGGTCTGTTCGTTTGGTTTGTCGAGGCCCTTCCACTGGCGTGGACCTGGACTGGCTGAGCCGAATAGCTCCAACATTTTCTCGCAGCGTTGTCGAGCGAGTCGAACTCGTCGAACGTCGTGACTTGCGATTATGGTAGCGGTGGGGACGTGGGGGTCGTTCTTCAAAACTTCCTCGAGACGTCGAACTTCTTCTTGAAATTCGCTGATCTTCAACGGCTCCATCGTCTACGAAATCGTCGAAAAAATGTCTTAAGACTAGTAGGCATTCAACATACTTTATCATACCCGCGTTATTAAAATAAAGAGGTTCAGTGAATCTACGAACTTATTATTTTAATTTACCTTTTTACTCTTTTCGTCGCGTTCGGCTAATTTCAAATCAGGGCCCACGACTCTACAACTAATTTCGCTAACCCGCGCTTTGTTCTCGATCGAGTTACGCGAGCATTCTCGTCGGGTTCCTCGGTCGTCTCAATTGGCTCAATAGCCGGGGGTTCTCGATGATCTTTGACCTGCTCACTACCCTCGTGGCAAGGTTTCAGATCCTTAATGTGCGCTGTATACGTTCTCCCGTTCTTTTCTAGTTCGTACACTGACGGTCCTACTACTTTCGAGACTACGAAGCCCGTGGAAAACTTATTGGCCAGCTTGGCTGAAAAGTTGTCTCCTGCGAAAGACAAGTGGTGTTCTCTACGACTCACCAAGTCTCCAACTTCAGGTTGCCACGATCCTCGTTTCTTATTGTAGTATTTAGCCTGTCGCTCGTACGTCTGTGCTAAATTTACGTTTACTAATTCCATAGTCTCTTCTAAAGATTTCGCCGCTTTATGCGGATCGTGTTGCACGTGTGTTCCTTCGTCACTCAATGCCCTTTCTGATAAAGGAGGCATAATCTCGCGTCCGTAATTTAAATACGCTGGTGAGAACTGCGTTGCGTCGTGTTTCGCCGTGTTATACGCGAACATTAATTCCGGTAGCAGTTTATCCCACGTTTTCTGACTTTTCTCAACGAATTGGGCAATCATTGTCCCAATTACGCGATTCGTGCGTTCTACAGGGTTGCACTGAGGTGAGTATGGTGGGGTTTTCACGTGTTGGATATGGAATCCTTGTAATAGCGAAGTGAACTCTTTGCTTACGAATGGGGTTCCATTATCCGTGATGACCGTGTCGACTCGCCCAAAGCGCAGTAAAACTTTATCTTTTAGGACCTTACTAATCGCATCGGCCTTCTGATGGCGTAATGGGTGTGCCTCGATCCATTTCGTGTATTTATCTTGAAATACCACGATATACGCCATTCCGCTGGTCGACCTAGGTTTTGGGCCGATGATATCCGCTGATACCACCGCCCAGGGTCTGGTAGCCGGTATAGTACCCATCGGAGCAGACGGGGGTTGCTGTGACGGCTTAAATTCCTGACATTTGATACATTGACGGACGTACTCGGTAATCTCGGCGCGCATTTTTGGCCAATAATAACTACGTGAGATCCTCGCGATGGTCTTTGCAATACCTCCGTGTCCACCGGTCGGAGCGTCGTGATTCTCGTGCAGAACTTGTCGTCTGCCTGCATCTGGGATGCATAACTTCCAAACGTCTCCTCGATCCGTGTAATCGAGACTGTGATACGCGTGTCGGTACAAAAGACCATTCTTTAAACAGTATTCTGGATACTTCTGTGGGTCATTTTCAACACCCTTTTTAACGCGTTCGTACCACGAATCTCCTAGTATTAAAGCGTCGATCACGAGCTCGGCTTCGTGGTCATCGGCTTCTTCAATGTCGGCCTTTTCCGGTTGACTACGTGACAAAGCGTCGGCCACTTTGTTCCATTTTCCCTTTCGGTATACGACGTTGAAATCGTATTGCTGCAAATACATATTCCACCTAGCTACTCTACCGCTCGGGCTTTCCATCGTACGCAACCATTTTAACGATTGGTGATCGGTGATTACCGTAAACTCATATCCCTCGAGATACGGCCTCATTTTCTGTATCGCCCAAACGACGGCTAGGCACTCTTTCTCGGTCACGGAGTAATTTCGCTCCGCTTTGTTCATCCCTCGACTTGCGTACGCGATAACTTGTTCTTTCCCGTCGTCTTCCTGCGTCAACACCGCACCAAGTCCTTCGTTACTCGCGTCGGTTTGTAGTGTAAATCTCTTATTAAAATCCGGGGGAGTTAACACCGGCGCGGATTTTAAATGATCTTTCAAAGTGTCGAAAGCCGTTTGCTCTACTTCTGTCCATCTCCAACGTTTCTTTTTCTGGAGTAAAGAAGTGAGTGGCTTAGTTCGGTCAGCACAGTTCGGGATGAATCGTCGGTACCATGAAACCATTCCCAAAAACTGGCGTAATTCTTTCGTCGTTCGTGGTGGAGCGATCTCGGTGATTGCTTTCACCTTTTCTGGGTCCGTGTGAATCCCATGCTCGTCGATAACGTGCCCGAGATAGATAACTGACGTTTCCAGGAAACGACTTTTCTCGTGATTAATCTTCAGATTCGCGGCTCTGAGACGTTCTAGCACCTTTCGCAATGTCTCCATGTGGTGTTCGAGACTTTCGCCGAGTACAATAATATCGTCTAAATATACTACGACGTAAGGTTCTAAATCGACCCCTAAGACTTCGTGCATAGCTCGTTGAAATGTCGCGGGTGCCGAATGTAACCCGAAAGGCATCACGCGGAATTGAAATAAACCTCGCCCAGGAATTGTGAAGGCCGTAATTGGTTTACTCTCGTCGTCCAGTGGTATTTGCCAATACCCGCTCTTTAAGTCAATCACGCTTTTATACTTAGATCCTCGCAATTTATCCAATGAAGCATTTACCTGGGGAATCGGAAATGCATCCTTCTCGGAGACATCATTTACTTGTCGCAGATCGACGCAAAAGCGATATTTTTGGTCTTTTTTTCGAACCATCACGATCGGCGAGCTCCAAGGACTGCTAGACGGTTCTATGATGCCATCCTGGAGCATTTTGTCTACTTCATCGTTCATAATCTTTTGCATTTTCGGATTTTTCGGATAATAACGTGATTTGATCGGTTCCGTGCCGGGTTTTAACTTAATTCTATGAGTCGCGCAACGAGTTGGACCTTTTACTCCTTCATCGAGCTTGAGTAAAGCTTTAATCTCTCGTCGGGCGGTCTCAAGATCGTATTTGACGTCGAGGGTATGACACTCGAACGTATCCTGCTTACGTAATAACTGGTAACCCATTTTGCTCAGGTTATCGACTCCCAGGAGCATATCGTTCCTATACGACGGAATAATATGAAACGGTAACGTGTAAACTTGGCCTGACTCGGTTATCGCGATCCATGCGGTGCCGGTAGTTTGCACTACATGGCTTCCCAAACTTGATCCTTGTATCGGCGTTGGGTCATACTTTGTAAATAGCCCGTTATTTTGTACAAAAGCCCATGTAGCTGGCGAAATTACAGATGCCGTCGCGCCAGTATCCATTAACGCGTGGATATCTCTTCCACCAAGCTCGATTTTGGCGAAAGGTCGTTTATCTCCTACTCTTACTGCTGAGGGGTTGTACTGCTGCTGGGCTTCGACGCGGTTGTTGTCGCGGCGTTGTCCTTTTTGTTCATCTGGGGCTTGGCTCCCGATATTCGTGAGTCTTGACGGTCTCCGGGTCGACTCTGGGAGCTGGTGTCGACCCTCGCGGCGTTTCCCCGCCACGGGCAGCAATCGTAGGTCCACGTGCCCATTTTACCGCACCGTGAGCAGAATTTTACTCGTGGATTCGTGCATTGGGGTTGTCGGTGGCCTTTCTGCCGACAGCGCCAACAATGTTCTCGCCAATCGTACTCAAAAATCTCTAACGACGCGGCTGGTTTCGTCGTTTTCCCTGTAGCCGGCTTTCCGGTGTTAATTTTTCCGACTGCTGGCTTATTACTAGGCTGCGATTGCCCCTTTTCCTGGCTTTCGAGTTGCTCGAACTCGCCTGCCAGTCGCAATAGCTCTGGAACATCGGTGAACTCGGTTCGCTTAATATATCGACGATATTCAGGTCTTAAATTTTGGTACAGTCGCGCTAACTTAGCCTGGGGAGTCATTTGTCCGTGTCGACGCATCAGGGTCTGTAAACTAGTCGCATATTCCTTTGCTATCTCGGTCTCTCTCTGCACACGGTTTCTAATCTGCTCTTCAAGTTCGATCGCCCGACCTGGGGGTAGGAAGAAAGATTTTAAATCCGACGTGAAGTCTTCCCACGACGCCCAGTCCCTCTTGTTGTTTCGGTACCAGTGTATAGCTTTATCGCGAAGAAGCATAGGGATGCAGTGAACTAACTTGTCTTTCTGGAATCCGTAACTTTCAGTCAATTCGTCGATACGCTCGATAAAATCTAACACGTCGCGTTCGCCGTTGAAGGTAACGCCCCACTTGCGCACCAAGTCTCTTGTCCGAAATTCGTCGTTTTCTCTCGGCAATGCCGCCGGAAAAATCAGGCCTGGATTTTGCGCTGCCTGATTGGCTTGTCTTTCTAATTCTATTTCGCGTCGCACTTGTTCCGTGATTTCTCGTCTCAAACGTTCTCGAGTCTCACGCTCCTCTCGTTCTCTTTGCTCGCGTTCACGTCGTTCTTGCTCTTGTCTCATTTCTCGTTCTCGTCTCGCCTGTACCTCCTGTTCTGACTCCAGTCTCCCGTTTTCCGGGTCGCGTAGCCTTCTAGCATCGATCTCTTGTCTTATTTGTTCCGTAATCTCGCGTCTTAGTCGTTCTCGTAGTTCTCGATTCTCCCGCTCATGTGTTTCGCGCATCGCTTTTTCTCTCGCTTCGCGTTCCTCACGTTCGCGTCTCTCCTGTTCTTCCCGCTCTCTAATTTCTCGTTCTCGGGCCTCACGTTCCTCTCTTTCTTTCAGCTCACGCGCTTCTCTCTCCCGTACTTCTTGTTCTCGTGCTCTTTGTTCCTCGAGTTCCCGTCGTTCGCGCTCGACTCGGCGCTTTTCGCGGTTCTCTCGCTCTATCTTCTCCCTTTCCTTCCTTTCCAACTC
This sequence comes from Cotesia glomerata, assembly GCF_020080835.1. Lineage (NCBI taxonomy): Eukaryota > Metazoa > Arthropoda > Insecta > Hymenoptera > Braconidae > Cotesia > Cotesia glomerata. Next base: position 8,260,481 of record NC_058166.1, on the reverse strand, counting down.
CTCTCGAACCTCGTTCTCGAGTTCCCGACGTAACTCAGCTTCACTAGCTTCTTGTTCCCGGGTTACTCTCGATTGAGCGTCTTCTTGAGTCTCATCGTCGTCTATCGGCCGTAGTTCTTTGTCCGAAACAGTTACCTCCTCAATGACTTCTAGTTCGATCTCGGACCGATCAAGATCGTCTAATAGTTGGTCATATTCACCCTCTCGCCCCGCGTTCGCGACTTTTGTTTTATTCAGTTGGGCTCTCAGCAAGATTCGTAACTCTGTTAAAGTCGCTCTCGATTCGAATGACACGTTGTACTTCCTCAACTCCTCGATAACGTCGGCTTTTCGTAAGGACCAAAGCCACGATTGGGAACCCGCCGTTGCCCGCGAAGCCATCTCAAAAAACAATTAAATTTCCACGACCTTTAACAATTGAAAAAGATTATTGGACCTCCGTTTGAAATAGCCGTTCGCATCGCGGTTTACTAAACTCGTACCTCGTTACCAAAAACAAAAACCTGTCCCTGTTCGAGCGCCATAAAAATTTGTAACGGGTACTTTCTGGCTCATTTTACCCCCGGCTCGATTTAGCTCGCCGGAGTCCAGGATTCTAACGAGGGTAATTTACAATTAAAATTAACTCGTTAATTTTACTATAATTAACAAAACAAAACCTCTTTATTTCAATAAACAAAAACATTAAACATTTTACAAAAGAAAACGGCGATTAAACAAAATAAAACCCATACATACACGGCGTTTACAATTTCCATTACCGTCGTTGGTAAAATCATTCGCCCGTCGTACCTTTCAAAACGCGTCGCTAATTCCCCTTCAGTCGGCCCTCTGCTGCCCAGCTCCTGACAGGTGACTAGTGCCGCCCCGCAGGCCCTAATTCGCGATTCCCAAAGGAAGAGTGAATAGAATCCACCTCTCCCTCACCTAGTCGGCTTGGTTGCCACCTTTTGGCTGAAGGCCTCCAGGTGGAGAGTCGCCTTTACTCGTAGGTAGATAAGTTCACTTACCTGTGGTAGTCCGCACCAGGTAGAGGGAACCCTCTTTTAATTTCCTTGGCCAGAAGTCTCCAGACAAGTAAATTAAACCCAGAGAAAGGTTGCTCAACGGCGGATAATTTTTGGGCTTTATCAACCCAAAAATTATTACTAAAAGCGAAAAGTATTGGTGAATTATCGCCACCTATCGCTTGCCGTCGAACTTCGGGAAATCCCCGAAAATTTATAAGTTTTTAAATATATTTCAAAATTAAATATCAGATTCATTCAATTGATTCAACAGATTACATCGATTTCAATCGAATTACATTTTCCTATAATTTCAACGTCGAAAAATAATTTTATACAAACATAATTATTTTACCAAAATTATTTCCCATACTAATTTAATTTCCTGGGACTTAGAAAAATAATTAATTGGATATTTCGAATTTATTCAAAATATTTTAATCAATTAATTATTTCAGATAAAGTAAATTTTTGTTCTTTGAAAGAACAAAAATTATAACGTCGCGGTTTCGCTTATATCAGCTCGGCGATTTTTATCGCGAGCGAACAGTCGACGCCATCTATCGCGCGATGGCAAACTACTAAATTCCTTTTTCTAATAGTCGTCCTTTGAAATAATTTTAAATCAAAGAAATAATTGTAAACAAAAAAAAATCATATACAGATTATTATTATTAATAATAATCGCCGTAAACAAATAATAAAGTTGTAAACGAAACTTGTCAAATTAATTGTTTCAATTATTTCAAACGACGTTTTAACCGTTAATTAAATTAATAATCTTTCATTAATACTTTTAACTAAACAATTAAACATAATAATAGTTACAATAGTAATAATAATAATTAACTATAAATAAAATAATTAAACTCATGACAAAAATTAAACATATATACATAAATGCCGTGGCACGGCAGTCGACGCGGTCGCGGTAGCGATGGCTCGCTCCATCGCTTGCTCGGTCCGTCGATTAGTCCCGTGATGCCGGCTCTCACTGCTCGCGACACCCCTTCGCCTCCCTGCTCCTAATACCTTCTTCACAAGATCATATTCTGATCGTAAAATCTCACTTTCCGTTATTGTACGTTTTAGAAGAGTATGAATGCTGCGCACAAGCAGTAAATAAGAGTCAAAACATTCTATGTTTAAAATGCCATTTAAACAGATCGGACTCCAATACAACAGCCAAGATTTCAGTTGAGAAGCCTTCCATTTGCTAAAATTTTTTATCAATCCTGGAAGCCGATGAATTTCGTGAGGTGGCTTCATATTATCTAAACGTTTTTGAATTTCATCACGATTATCCTTTGTTAAGTAAAAATCAGTCCCTGCTGTAGTCCACAAAGCCCATAATTGACGAACAACACCGAGTAAACAACCGTGCATATAATCGATAGGATATCCCCAAACATTATCAAATAATGGTAATAATTTTATAAATGGCGTCGAGCCTTTCACTCCATTACATGTTTTTATTTTTTTTTTGCAATATAATTAGTACTTTTATAAGTTTTTCTTCTTCTGGGAACATAATTTTTATTCAACCTGACAGCATTTTTACGTCTTCTTTGTATCGCGAATTCGTGCGCAAATCTGGATCGTTTTAGGTCAAAGGATAACGCATAGAGTTTGCGAAATATGTTCCAGGTGCGTAACACCAACTACATCCCCAATACGCATTGAATTGAACACGATTTTGGCAAACTGGACGTGCAACAGAGTCTACACAACATGCAAACAATGTAAACTTTAAATTGACAGTTTGATTTATACTTATATTTTTAATATTTATCCCTTCCGTCATTAAACAAACTATTTGATTGCATAACTCCGTACTATATAAGTTCATGAGGTTTGGTTTCGGTTCTTTATGAGTAACGAAAATACCACCAAGAATAGTATTTTTAAATCGTAATTTTGGCGGAAGCTCGTTAATTATTAATTGTTGAGGCCAAAAACTAGCTGTTGAACTATTAAAAATTGGTGCGCCATCTACATTACAATTTAGCGTTAAAACTCCCGGGATATGGCGCATTAATTGTTTATAAAGAAGAGAACTGTGGACATCGAAAATAACATCAGCATCGGATATATTATTTTTTATAATTTCAATGTAACGAAAAAGATTGGCATTTATCTTCGGTTCTGATAACAGCTGTTGCAATTGATACTTGATATCAATAGTCATGAAATAATTGTTACCGAGCGATGAAAGAACATATTTTTTTTTACAGATAGAACACTTAAAGGTTTCTTTTTTCGAACTTTTGCTTAAATCTTTTCTTGTTAGAATTAAATTACATTTTTCGCAAAAGAAATGTAAAATTATTAAATCCGAGGGAGCATCATAAATTTGGAAGAGTTTCTATTGACTTGGATTCCAATTTTCAAATTCCGGTCCAGCAAGCACTTTAATTAAGTTTATTAAGTCTTCGTGGTCGGTTCGCGTTAAATTTTTTGAAGTAGAAAAACTTTCAATCATTAATAGGACATCTGAAGTTTTAAGCTGAGAAGCTGCAAACATTTCGCGGTTTCCTTGCAAGGAATCAGTATTAAAACTTTGTGTGATGTCATCAACAATACTATCCTGCATTTGGTAGTTACTATCAGTATCAGACCAGCTGTCATCGGAATCAGAATACATAGTAGTATCTGTAGAATATTCGGTGAGAACTTCTTCACTACTATTTTGGCTACTTGAACTACTTTCACTCAGAATACTTGTGATATTATTTATGTCATTGCTAAGTGTCTCTTCATCTGCCACGGATGAATTATCTGAGGGTATTTTTTCCGCGTTCTCGAAATCACGTTTACAAAATGATTCAGGAATCAAATTGCTGTTTTCAAATGAATTTACATCAAAATCTGAAATATTATGAAGTGAAAATTAAAATCAACTGTAAAATAAGTTAGTATTTAATCTTTAGATTTATTTTCATAATAACGAACCAATGTTTAGATCAACAGGGGTATTTATTTTTTTTCCCACCTTCGAACTGTGCGTTGACTAACTAATAGCTCGCTACAAGAAGGATTTAGTAACCGGTTGTAAGCTCGCTTGCGCATTTGAGAAGTCTGCAATAATGTTTGATTATTATAGGCCTTTGTACTAATCATTTTCTTTTAGAGGTTTGTGTGTGTATCGTATATCAATGAGTAGACTATTGACATTAATGCTGTTACCGTCTATTAATCTTAAGGTTACGTATAAATTTTTGAAAATAAAACGAATTTTCAGAAGTAAATTATTGCAACTTTGGCTACGTATACGATAAGAGTTAATGTAATTGTAAAAATTTTCTAGACCAAGTCTAAGTTCAATTAATATTTTTTTCAATACCTAAAGTCATGTCAATTACATACATGGTCAAGTAAAATAAAAAAAAATCGCTTTTATACAAATTACGTTTTGCATAAATAATAAAATTGATTAAATAGAAATGGATTATAATAAATATTGATTTAAATATCAGGAAAGAAAAAATTTCAACTTAATAGATACATTAAAATACTGATTTGATGAGAAGTAAATTCTAGAGATCCAATAAATATTGCGATTTATTATAAAAATAATATTATTATTACCTTATCCTTTAATGCTAACTTCTTGTCGAGTAAAGCTTGAGTATTGGTCTTCTGGAGGTCTGAAGATTTAGCTACTTTATTGACTTGGGTATCGTCCTCAGAAGCAGTTACACATATATTTGCAGGTGGAAACCTAGCTCGATTTGACTCTATAAGTTTGAGCAACTCCTCTTCAGTTTCTGTAAAAAAAAAAAATTAATTTTCAGTATAAGCAAATGATTGCATTCCTAACCATTACTATCATCAATTGTAAATATAAAAACAAAATAATCCTATATTAAAATTAGTTGTTGAAAGAATACTGAAATTATTTTAAGTAAAAGACAAAATGGAATAGGAAAGTTTATAGTTAATTTACATAAATTCGCATTGACAAACACATAAGATTGCAATTTAGTATATATTTTGTCACATTAATTCATCTTTAGTAATGTTCGATTAATTCTTCAGACAGATGGAAAAAAGAAAAAAAAATATTTAAAATTAAAAATAAGTCCAGAAGTTCATGTTCAGTGTTACATTTTTTTTCTTTTAGTTGAAGTAATTTTAATCATTGAAATGTAAAAATAATAGTGATTAAATGATAAAATTCTGAGTATTTAATAAAAAAAAAACAAATAGAAATCCCAATACTAAATTATTTGATAACAAAGAATACCATAGGATCTCATAAATTATTAAATTGAAATGAAGTACGATAGAATCTCATAGCTTTCCAAAATTCGAATGTTGTAGGAAGTATTAAAAAATTTCTGAAATTGTAACAGGGAAAATCGAACTTCCCGGGGTCATTATCGACCACTTAATTAACGCACGGTAGGTCAGGGCTTTCCCTTACCTTTCGATTTTTGACAAGTAGTTTCGACTTGTCACCGGGCGTGCTAATCGAAAGTCCCCACTACAGTCCCTGTAAAATAAAGCGGGGCATAACAATAGGAAAGTTTGAGAGCCGGAGTTGGAGGGTTATAAAAGAGCCGACAGGAGGGACATCGAGGCTTTTTCCCTTCTGGAAGCCAGTGGCCTTTTGCCCTTGTGAATCAGTGACCTTGTTGAGATCAGTTTAAGTCAATAGAGTGCAAATTTGGACGTCGAGAATAAAGAGCAACTGCAGAGGAAGTTATCGGGGCATTTTTGGAATTGGACAACCCTGCCGCACCCTGGTTCAAGACGACAAGACGCCAAGCAGCTAAGCCCGCCAAGTTGGATCGGAGTATCAGTCGTCGTTGAATAAAACAATAATTGAGTCTCCAGGTATTTTCGATTATTGTAGACCAGGTTTGATTATTGATTTAATTAAGAGGCTGAAATAATTAAATTTAATTTCTCGAGCGGTCATTTTTATATTAGCGAATTCGTACTTTAGTTATTATTGTCAAGGTCAAGTAGTTAGTTTTGTCGCTGAACTTTTATATTGAAAATTAAATTTAATTGATTAATTGTTAATTTATTGGTAGAGAATTTATTAGTAATTTATTATAGGCCTGTTGGCTATAATAAATTAATTTTAGTTAAGAATTTTCAAGACAAAGTTTGAATAAGAAATGAAAATGCGTAATTAAGTTAGTGAAGGTCATTCTATAATGTTCTACGGTTGTAAATTTTGTTGAGACGTTTTAGAATTTCAGAGTTGGATTTAAGAAATTGTGTTAAATTAAATTTAGGCCGGTGGGCTAAATTTAATTAATTTAGTTAATTTAGCGAATGTATTTATTGAGAAATTTAGTGAATTTAGAAAATGATTACCGAACTTGTTAAGAAAATTATGTAGTGAACTTTGTTAAAGATTATTTAGTGGAGATCAAGAAATGAAATAAATCAGTGGGTTTAGTAGAATAAATTGATTGATAACTTTAGTAGAAAATTTGGTTAAGTAAGTTGGAAATGAATTTAGTTAAGAAGATGTATTAATGAATTTAATGAATTAAAATCGAAGGTCGGAATTTTATATTAAGTAATTGTTAGGCGAAATTTTGGTAATTTTGGAAATGCGAAGTTTTGAGATTCATTTTTATTGGTAATTAAGATGTATGAATAAAGTAGAGAACTCTATAGAATGAAGTTAGCGTCGGTGGACGATTTTATATGGAAGTCAGGTAATTATGGTATTATATGGTATTCCGTCAGGTAGACGAGGTTGTTTATGTGAAATTAGTTCAGATAATTGAATAATTAAGAAGTTTTTATTGGGTAAAATATGTTGTTTGTTATTCCGTCAGTTGGACGAGGGTTTAAGAAATTAAGAATCTAGATGCGTAATGGTCTATGATTAAATTAGGAAATTAAAGATAGATGCGTAATGGTCTAAAAGTGAGTTAAGAAATTAAGAAGATAGATGCGTAATGGTCTATGTTGAGTTAAGAAATTAAGAAGATAGATGCGTAATGATCTATGTTTAAAAGAATTTAATGATATTTAGTTGTAAGTTTTGGCAAGTGCCTGCGTAGGTGAGAGGTTCTCAAATTTAGTGATTGATAGGTTAATTTTAAGGGCAATATTTTAAGAAATTTCGTTAGAATTAAATTGTTTATATTAAATAAATAATTGAATTGTTAATTGTTAATAATTGTTTCTCAGCATTACTTTTACAGCCTTTCTCAACTTCTCACGACCCGATCTTTCCTTCTCATGCTCCCCGGTTTCTGGGACACCGAGTATAAAATCCCAGTGGCGCCCTTTTCAAAGAGGAAAGGGGTGACCAATTGGACAGGGCTAACCACCCCGTTACAAAATTATTATTATTATTATTTCTGAAATTATTGAAATATAAAAATGATAGTGATTAAATGATAAGATTCGGGGTATTTAATAATAAAAAAAACAAATAGAAATCCCAATACTAAATTATTTAAGAACAAAGGATACCATAGGATCTCATAAATTATTAAATTGAAATGAAGTACGATAGAATCTCATAGCTTTCCAAAATTCGAATGTTGTAGGAAGTATTAAAAAATTTCTGAAATTATTATTATTATTATTATTTCTGAAATTATTGAAATATAAAAATGATAGTGATTAAATGATAAGATTCGGGGTATTTAATAATAAAAAAAACAAATAGAAATCCCAATACTAAATTATTTGAGAACAAAGGATACCATAGGATCTCATAAATTATTAAATTGAAATGAAGTACAATAGAATCTCATAGCTTTTCAAAATTCGAATGAGAAGATATTAAAAAAATTTTGAAATTATTACTATAAGTCTAAATCTCTCGTACAAAAAAAAAAAAGACAGTTATTTGAAGTAGTTGAATGGTTAAAACAATTATTATACTTTCTTTTATTTCAGGCTTAGTTATGAAAAATTAAAAAATTAATATATATATTTATAATTTTTGTAAATTAAAAAATATATTTTGAATGCTACTATTTTTTCTTGTCAGAAATTATGTTTTACAATGCTCTCAAATTATATATTACAGATTCGTTGAGAAAAAAGAAGTTCAAAATATTTTTTGCATTTAGACAAAGAGCTCACAAGATCTTGAAATTGTTTGAAATCGAAATAAAATGATGAGATTTTATAAATTATGAACTCAATATTATAAAATCGTTATACATTCTCATAACTTTTGAAAACTGATGAATAGGACTAAAATTATTATAAACTAAAAATAAAATTAACATTTGTTATTATAGTTAACATTTTGTATTTTAATTTTACTAAAAATAACATTTTGAGAATATAGAAATATTTTTAACTAACCTGCTTTGAAGGAAACCGTGCATTGTTCGGTTTTGTGACCAATTTTAATATTAAATTTCTTCGTAGGCAAGGTATCTACCTTGAACTTCTGAATTTCGTCCACGTTCACAATTTTTAGTTCATTTGTTCCAAGTATTTTAATATAAGCATACATTTTTTACTTATAAACATAAAGAATCTACACGAACAATGAATATTAACGTTGCACTTGACACACAGTCCGATGCGCTTTTGTAAAATAACCTTAGTCCGCGCAAACCTGCCAACGAACGATTGATGTAAATCAAGTAGTAGGGAGAAGGGGGAACTGAGCAACCCTCTCTAACATACAGTCGAGTCGCGTTATGAGCCCTCTTAGCGTCTCTTTCATATTAACGCAAGTCTAGTTAAAATAAAAAGAAAACAAGCCGGGCTCATAATGCGACTCGACTGTACTTTAATTTCGCTGCAGCGCTCACTCTTTAAGATGTAATAAGTTATCTTTCTTTATCTGATTAGTGGCTTATGGAAAAATAAAAACAGAGCTAAAATATCTTGCTCTACGAGAACACTGTATAATGAATTCAACTGTTTGTTGTTATCAAAAAGTACGGCAAATAAAAATAAATTTTTTTTTTAATAAAAAGAAAAATTAAAAAATATTTTAACTACTAGATTTCATCATTCTAATAAACGATTATATAATTCAATGATTAAAAAAAAATTTTTTTTTTTTTAAATTAGACATTTCAAATCTTTAGTTTTTTTCAATAAGTATAACTGATGAACAATTTTTTAGTCATTGTACATCACAAAATAACAATATATTGTAAAGTGATCCGAAAATGGTATTTTATGGGATTTTATACTGAATTCCGGGCTTTTTTAAAACATAGAATATGATAAGTTTCAGTACACTTTGATGTGTATTTGTCCACGGAAATACTCATAAATAGTCATAAGAATTTCAACTGCAATACTGGTCACGATTTCTTATAAATTGTTTATAACTTCTTATGAGCTACTTTTCTTTCAATTTTTCACATAAAATCGCATAGAAATGCTACTTGAAGTTTAATCTCGAAGTTCTCATAAAATCTAATGAATATTAGTAATTAATGAAACTACTCATAAAATCTCATAACAACTAAGAAGTAATACTTTTATGAGAATCTATGAGTTGAACTATTAATAGAATATCATAAAATATTTGAGAGAAAATTTTCTCTGGCTCATACGTATATTAGTAAATCATAAAATCTTATAGAATATTTTTTTTTTTTCTATGACATTCTATGAGGTCTTTTCAGCAGGGATAAAAAAAGAACAATTTATAAGTTATGTAATCAGCAAAAATAACATGTATGTAAAATTGTTAGTCCGTTGACTGAATTACTACATGTAATATTGAATTTTGGAAACCTTTCAATTACTTTTTTCCCGCTGCTAAAGAGACGTTTGTTGTAAGGAAATTTTTGATAAATGTTATTGAAACTCAATAGACATGGCCTAAATTTCATGTTTCAAAAAGTCCTAGTTTATAAACAACAACATTTTTAGTAGATTTTATAGAAATCTAACTATTTTATTTCATGGAACCAATTATCATAACCAAACACACGATCAGCATATAAATATAAATTTTAGTAGCTAAGCAAGGTCGGTTTGATGTCCCGATAAAGCAGATTCCTGCAGTACCGATATTTTAATTTCTGCATTACTGACTGTTGTTGGTTGATTTATATCGTTTTTTCTCTGTTTTACCTACTGTCGTAGCGACTGGTGTTAATTGTCATCGATTTGGTGATCGATTTTTACGATTTTTACCGATTGTTGAGGATTATCATCGTTTTGGTAATTGATTATTGTGGGATCTAGTTTACCTACTGTTGTAGTACGGGTGTGGATGATCATCAATTTGTTGATCAATTGTTACCATCGCTCGAGGTCAAAATGCTACCACCCCAACAGCAGAGCTGATGTTTTTACCGTGTATCAGCTTTGGTGTTGATGTGATATGCACTTATTTGATCTAATGATGAATTTTGTATATATTCAAATGACTTGTAGTATAAGTATATGCGAGAAATTTAGATACTTACGCCGCTTTGGTGGGCTAAATGGAGGTGTAGGTATTGAAGTTTTCGTCTATTTATCGATTTGAGGTAAGTTTTATCGGCAGTTAGAGGCCAACTAGTGATCTATTTTATCGACTGCAGGGTATTAACAGTCGGTTTGATACTGAATGATGCTCTATTTTATTGATATATGATGATCCATCTGTTACAATCATAGATTTAACAAAAATGCGTTATTATTCAATTAATAAAATTGAATTTACACGTTTGAAGTGTCCATCTGCAGTGCACACTTCAAGTGGCTATTTAAAAGCTTGTGCATTTCAAAACGTTCAACAACTCAAATTATGGTATTTAAAATTTCATGGTTGTCAATCCAGCAACAAAAAATCAGTCCAACTTTTCAATCAATTGACCACTCTACGAAAGATGCATCCTCGAAATCTGGCCTGTCTGGATTCACACTTTTTACTTCACTTCGCCAAAAGAGAAATACGCTTCATTTGGAATAAATTGCCAGAGAATCTAAAACACAATGAAGAAATCAAAGAATATTCATTCTGCAAGCGACATTATCCTATAACTGGTGCTGATTGGGTAATATCCGGTATATATTTATATCAATATCGAAAATTTTGCTTACAATGTAATTTAGAGAAATAAGTAAAAAAAAAATTTTTTCGTATTATTCTATTTATAGTATAAGGAAACATATGTAATGAAATAATAATGCGCATATTTTATAAAAAAATTTTTTTATTTATCAATAAAAATTTCATTTGATACATATATATATTATTATCTTAAACATTATACATTTAAGGTAAAAGCCCCAGTATATGATCATGTACCAGTATATGATCACTCCATGTATTTGTATATCTATATTCGCAAATGTAGGTATACAAATACATGGAGTGATCATATACTGGTACATGATCATGTATTGGGGCTTTTACCTTACTTGCAAAGTTTTATTTGTGATAATTTTTTATTTAATATTGGATCCAATTTTTCACTGGTTTTCAAAATTCTGTTTTTAAATCTGTCTCTGTCTCTCGCAGCCTGTTCCCACTCCCCCTTCCTTGCATTTTTATATGCATATTTCGAAACATGCATATAATGCACAGTTGGTGTTAGATTGAAAGTAACAACCATTCTTTTACACTAACTTACGAACAGTGCTGCTTATAGGATTGTATTCTATGATACGATCGTGAATAATTAAACAGTATGCTGTCGTGTTGGCTGCAAATCGATTAACTGATTCAAATTCTAGTCGAATGTCTACTGGTCCAGATTTTATAGCTTCGTTCTGCTTGGAACAATCAATTACACACAGTGGTGCTTCATCCAAAAATTTCTTTTTCGATAGAAGCGGTTCGGCTTCTTTGTTATAGTATGATGTTTAAAAATTTGTGTACATATGGTATAATAAAGCATACTGGTTGTGAGGTATATCTAAATTCAAGTCAGCATAGGGATAACTTTGTGAATTTAAAAATAACTTGATGTTCCGTAAATTGCAGTGATCAAATTTGCTAGCATCTTTCCGAGCATCATTTTTCCTTGCTGTTTGGAATCCAAGAACAACGTAACGTGGCTTTTCAAGCTGAGTTGAGGTTTTGACTGCCCAAATTTGTTTTGAAATTGTAGGTAACAGAGGATACTCATATAATTCCCAAGTCCGAAAACTTATTGGTATAGCGGGATCACTGGCGATGTAATTGAGAGTTTGAATTTTTTCCTTATCTGCTGGAGTTATGTATGGTACAATCCATTCAATTTTTTGGAGTGTGATTTTTACTTCTTCAGCAGCAGCAGCAGCATTTGTTTGTATGTAAGAATTTATATCACTGTTTGATATCGTTAGAATTATCTCAAGTTGAAAATTCATCAAAATTTTAAGATAATCTTCAGCAAAAACACTTAAAATATTAAGTGGAATGATAAAGTCAAAGTTCCTGCATCATCGGTAAACTTAACCTCATTATCCATCAACCAGCCGGCATTTTCCAATGTAGTCAATTGATTTGGGCTAAATGATGAATATCCTTTCATTAAACTAGTTATACCAACATTGTTATTCCGATGCACTTCGACTCCATTTATCAACAGTCGAAACTCTTTGATCATATGAGCTATTCCCACACTGATAGAAAAAATGACTTGATTCAAGAAAAATTTTTTCTTCAAAATGTCATTCTTGTTTTAAGTACTTCAATTCTCTTGACTTAAGAAATTGATTCTTGAATCAAGAAACTTGGTTGTTTTCAAACAAGATATATATATAACTTCGCCTAAGAATTTCTTTCTCTTGGATTGAGACAGACGGTAACATTGGTTCAAGATGTTACCGACTTGTTCCAAGTATGGCGCGACTCTTGAATGAAGATTTTTTTTACTTGGTTAAAGCAAATTTTTAACAAAAAGTCTTAAATTATGTAAAGAAAGATTTATATAATCACAAATATGAAATCATAATTTAAACTGAAACATCATTTTTTATTGAAAAACAATAAAATATTTTTGCTTACAAACATTATAATTAATTCATTAAAATAATTAGACATACAATTTTTTTTTTATAAATAGTTATATCTTACTAATGCTTATGAATAAACTACTTTTAACATTTCTTATCATTAATGATTGCGAAGAACAATTTTCTAATAAAATTTTTTTTTTATCTACACTTCTAACTACATTGTAAGCCCTCAAATGTGAGCTATATCCAACTACCTTTAACTGTAAACAATCAAACGTAACAATTGTCTCATTTTCTATATTAATAGATATATCTATAATTTCAAAAAAAACAGGCTCATGACCTTTATCAAATTCATGAATTATTGCCATTCCTATTTTATATTTTATGCCATTGATCTGATACCAATCAATAAAAAAATGATTTGAATCTTCATTTTTATTTCGTGTATATTTACTATAACTTATGATGTCATTGAGCCCAATTTTACTAGAATACCTAAAACAAGACTTCAATTGACACCTGGTAGCTATTGACAAGGGCAATTGGATTTGGCAAGTTATCGTGTCAGATATGATTTTAGCGTCCCGATGTTTTGCTTCATATTTAAATGAGCTCACTAAAATAGGTGGTCCAATTTTTTCAATTATTCTTGGATAATGCAATAATAAATGAAACTTTGGCTTTAGAGTTTCGTTAAATAACGTGATAAACGTTTCATTGTGCCGTTGAATCAAATGTCCCAAGTATTCTAATAGTTCAGATGAAAAAATTTGCGAGGTAAGTATTTCTGTGACTTCTAACAATAAATTATAGTACATCCAAGTATCATTTTGTTCATCAACAAGATCTCCGACTACATAAGCAAAATTTCTTACGAGACTTAACATTTCAGAAGCAGATATTATAATGTACTTATTTTTTAAATGATTAGCGCTAATAGCAGGTGGAACTATTTCTAAGTCATTATATAAAAAATATTTTAGTCTCGAATTTAGCTGATCTAAGGTAAATCTTTTTTCTTTAATTAGATTACTAATTATTAATGCCATTGAATATCTATGAATTCCTTCCATTAAGTCATGCATTACATCAAACGTCAAATTCTCATATACATGAAAGCTTGGTAGATCGTTCCATACACATGGTTCTTTTAAGTTAACTTTATTTTCTATATTTTTATCTTTAATATGCTTATCATAATATTCTACTTTTCTTATTAAATTTTCATGTTCACAAGTATCTTTTTCTGAATTAGCTTTCGTTATTAAACAAGTTCGGCAAAAGTAAGTGGCATTGAAGCTTTCCGGAAAACCTAAAATACTATTAAGACCTAAATTATCTCCAGCCAAAGTTACTAAAACAAATTTTACTTTGAGTATTTCATTATTTACACAAATCTCAATGCCAATTTCTTCTAGTTCTTTTAAGTCTAATATCAATTTTTTAAAAATCAATGCATTGCCAAAAGTTACTCTATCGTTAGAATAAAAAAGTTCAGTTAAAAAAATATTTTCTAACCTACTAGACATATTTGGTGGCACAGTAGCAATTGATGAGTATACAGCACCTAATTTATTTATTCCAGAATGACTTCCGAGAGGATTACCCGTTTCTAGATCGTCATAAAATGCTATTAACGGAAGTACAATATCCTTATTACCTTTCCGTTTCATTATATCGTCCCACAAAGAACCTTGCACAATATTTCGAATAATTTTAAGGGTATCATTTTTGTTTTCATCTATCAATAACTTTTGGTAATTATAAATAGTTGTAAATACTCCAGGAAGCTCCAAGAATAACTTTAACGAATGTTTAAGTGGGACAATATAAGTTTTTGCTTCAGTTAAGCTCATAATTTTTTTATTGTTAACTATTTTCTCTGTTTTATACGTACCAACAACTTCACTTATAGGCTCAACGTAACACTCGGAATTTAAATAATACTGAATACGTTTGTGTTCTGTTCCCAACTGCATGAAAGCAGCTTGTATTTGAGAGTATATTAAAAATATATCATTTACTTTTTTATCAAACACAATTTTAGAATTATTTAACATATTCAATATTTTTTTTAATAAATTTAAAATGAATGACTCGATTATTTTAAACAAACTTTGAATTAATGATCTCGGCATGTTTAGAAAATTGTACATATGGGATAATAATTCATTGATTTCGGAGAAGTATTCGTTAAAGTCATTGCTAGAGCCATTTAAACTTTCATGAACCTTAGAATAAGTAAAATCAGTATTTAGATTATCAGCATCCGAGGAAGCTCTTTTAAAAGAAGTTGCATAATTCTCAGTAGTACTACCGTTAAAATTTTCGTGAGATAAATCAGAATTTTGTACAAAGAGACTTTGATTTGACGATGGTAATGTACTACGACTTACTGATAAAATACTATCATGGGAGTAATTATAATGATATTTTAAACTATATTTTGTATCATACAAGCG
>NC_058166.1:8156013-8245065 GCF_020080835.1 Cotesia glomerata | reverse complement strand
CCTCGGGCGAATAGTAGCATTTATTGTATACATCTATATACAACGTACATAAACAGCAACCTAACCATCAAGTTTTAATGTTTTGATTTTAAAAGTTTTCTTGTACTTCTATGCATTGATACGTGTATTTTTATGTACTATTAAACAAATCATCAAGTGATTAAAGTTGAAAAAAAATAAAAAATTGTGTGTGTCAGCTCCGACGCACGACTGGAGTTTACTCCTTACGAACGATTGTATCATGTATATAGATTAGTAAATAATGTTAAATGAAATTAACCATTATATTACTCGAAAACATACATGATACAATCGTTCGTAAGTAAACTCAGTCGTGCGTCGGCTGACTATTTTGTTTTTCGGCTAAAAATCTTTAAAATAAAAATTTTAATTCCGTAAAATTCCGGAAAATTTTTCAAGTGCTCCACGAGATTGTTAATAACTGTAATAATTAAATATTTTTAATAAAAATTTAGGGTGATAATCTTTAATGTACCCTTAATAAAATAAAAAATCCGATGCCCAAATTCCTTTATTTTTCATGTCAAAAAATTCTCGAAAATTACCTCTTTTTTCGATCTTCACAGTGGTGTTCCCCTTAATGGCACCTTTAACCCCTATTAGTGGCACTTTTTCTTTTAATGAAAAATTTTCTACTTAAAATAAAATTAAAAATTTTTTGATCTAAAGGTCTCCAAAGATTATAAATAATAGATTCTTTTATTGAAATTAATAATTTTACTAATTAAATAAGTACCAAAAATCTAAGAAAGTGTCAGTAATAGGGCGCCCACCACTAATGGGGTCTTTAACCCTATACGTATTTTAGTAATGATAATTGTTTGAATATAGTCTTTTAAAAGTACTACGACAAACAAAACCAGAGTTTGGCGTGAAAAATAGTCGTTTTGATCCAGTTAATGTCGCTCCGATTGATAAATCACATAGAATTACAGCCATGTACTGGGGATGTATGACGTCTCAAGGTTTGATGGCGTTACAAAGCTGGACTTGCCCTTCAACTCTAAAAGTATAGGGCTTTACTTAACGACGTAATGTATCAAGCAGCAAGAGCACGTTTCCCTTTAGAAGAATACCCGACAATAACATTTATGCACGACAACAGTCCTGTGCATACGGCTGCAATAGTTAAAGAATGGTTTAATCAACATCCTGATGTACATCTATTACCTCATCCTCCATATTCGCCCGATCTTAATCCGATTGAAAACATTTGCAGTAATTCACTGAATTTATTAATAATTTTCTATAAAATTGAAAAGAATTATTAATTTCAGAAAAAATAATAATACAATTATTTATAGGTTTAACAAGTAAAAATGGAGCCCAGAGAACAGAATTAGAACTAAAACGAATTAGATAATTATGTGCATGTCGTCTGGAATGAATTAAATACTAGGCCTGATTATTGTTTAAATTTATTAAAATCATATCATGGAAGGTTGAAAGCAGTTATTGCAAAATCAAGGATACTAGACTAAATATTAAGCATTATTTATTGTATTTGGAATTATTATGGTTAATTTTAAAATAAAAAAATGTAGAAAATGATTACCTTTAAGACGTCAAATAAACTGAATTATCAAATTTTCTAATTAAATTTGTGAAGTTGTGTTCTTAAAATTCTAAGCAAGTATTTTTCTATTAATTTAGGTTAATAATTAATTATTATCCAAGAAAAACGATGTCTTCTTGACATTAAAGCAAAAAATTGACAAGATAGTTTTATTTAGGATTCAATGTAAAGAATACCGCTCACAGTGCAATTGATAAAATAAAAAAAAATCCTACCGCTGAAGAGTAAAAAGAAGAAAATTATTGAGTGAAGTTTTCAGCGTGATTTTTTCAATTTTAAAAAGTATATAACATATTTGCTATTACTATGACAACATGAATAATAAATTAATTAGTTTATGATTGCTGTCAATTGAGATAAAAGTATTTGCAAGGAAAAATAAATAATATTAAGATAATTAGTCAGACCTCTCGCATTAATTGTAATTTATAATTATTTTGAAAAATCACAATTAATTTTTCCTGTTGAATTATAAAGTTCTTTCAATTTTTTTATGATTAACCTTTCAAATGTATAGTTTTTTTTATTATTCATCAAAATGGAAATAATTGAATTTGAAGGCAAATTTGAAAATTCAAAAGTGTTTGGATACCGTGGCTGGAATTACTACGCGTTCTCTCAGCTTCCCAATCATTATTATTGCGCCAAGAAATTTACCAAAATTAAATGCCCTGTAATTTTAACTAAAAATGGCGCTTCAATCAAAGTGGATGAGGAAAACCACAATCACCCGAAACCAGAATGGAACTTAAAAGATACTATACGAAAAGAACTTAAACGAAGGGCTGTGGAAGATTTGGAGCCTCCGAACATCATTCTGAAGAATGTGATGAAACGGTCAAATTTATTATTTTTAAGGTGGATCGGACTTTAAAACAGTTAAAAAATCTTAATTATTGATACTATTAATCGACATAAAATACGTATTAAATAATCCTTTGAAAAAAGTCTATCGAAAAGTTTTTGAGTAATTAATTTTGTAAAAACAGACTTTTAATATGCATCTTCTAGTGAATATTAACCGAATATTTTTATTTTCAAAGATCTCACTGAAATTACAAAATATAATAAAAATAAAAAATTTTGTTTCTACAAATCGCTTCTTACACATTATTTTTCCAAAAATATAAAATAATCTATCGAAGAATTTTGGTAATATCTTAATAGAAAAAATTTTATTTACAAAATAACTTTTATAAAATGAGCTAGCAACGGTTAGTCAAAAGGCAGCACTAAAAAGTAAAAGAAAGCAATAGCATAAGCTATTTGACGTGTCCGAACCACTTTAAATACAATAATTTGGAATAATATATAATAATATTAATAATTAGGTATAAATACTCTCCAATCACTCTTGATGCTGCAAGGAAAATCATGAATTCAACGATTCGTCAGTATGAAAAAGATGATCCACAATCGTTTTTGCAATTTTGAAGGAAATGCTTGAAACAAATACTTTGTATAAAAATATTTATCAAGGTTTTTGTACAGTGGATGATGACATGAGAACAATGTCTATTTTTTTTGGATCACAAACCATGGTCAATATTTTTCAGGAAGCTACAGAAATAACCATCGAAAGAATCCTTCAGAGTATTTTTATATTTATCATTTTAATAACAAGAATTTTTGATTTTAAAATTCACTTATTTTCATTTTCTTTTTAGTGTTTACCATCAAATCCACAATGTTACCAGATGTTATCCTTTCACCTTAAAAAATTTAATAAGGTTAATTTTATTTATTATTTATATTATTTATTATTATTAGATTTATTTATTTATTAGATTTTATTCGAAAAAAATATAACTTATGATTTTAAAAATATAAAACAGGGAATTCCATTGTTATTTGTAATTATTAAAGGAAGAAACGATAAAGTGTACGAAAGTATTTTTCAATTTATCACAACTGATTTAGGAGTCAAAAATTTAAAAACAATAACATGTCACTTCAATAGTATGCTGATAAATAGTTTAAGAAAAATTCTCCCGAACGTCGTCCTTAGAAGCTCTTTATTTAATTATGCAAAAGTAAGAATTTATATCGCACTATAAATGTCGTAAACGTCATAGAGTCGACGCTCTCTGTATTGGACCTCTCTGTATTTGACCGCTCTCTGTATTTAACCACATTCTTCCTCTGTATTTGACGATTTTACACAGCTCTTATGGATAAGGACGAGTCAAATACAGAGAATGGTCCTGTACGGGCGAGTCAAATACAGAGAGCGTTGACTGTAAGAACAATTTGAAGGACATTTTTTTCTAAGTATAAAAAGGTTTAAAGCTTTTAGAAATTTTTTTCTTTTGAATATTAACTTTTAAAACATTAAGTAATGATAAAATGAAATTCGAAAAAAATTTATGAATATATTTAGTTTTTACAGAAAGTGGAATACCTTAACCCTACCTGCTAAAGAGGAGAATGAAATTTCAGACTTGAGTTTTATTTTAAAATTATTACCTAAAGAAAAGGTTAAGAAAGGAATTGATTTCATTCAATTAAAAGGAGACCAATTGTCAGAAGAATATGAGGACTACAAAGTATACTGCAAATTCATTGATAAATGTAAGCTCTTTATTAATAATGAAACTTTCATTAATGAAAACACAAATAATGCCGTTCATTATTCTGAAAGTTTTATTCTTAATGAAATAAGAGTACTCGGAATACATCAAAATATACATTTATTTCTACGTAAGTTCATACGTAATAATGTAAAAAATCATTAATTTTCTTAGCGAAAAGTTAAAAAAATATTTTAACCTTAACCTTATTACTTTTAACAGAATCACTAAAAAATTATATTTATGAAAGTCAAGAAGTATTTTTCAAGTGACTGAAGAAGCAAAAATTTCGAATGAAGTAAAAATTAATAAAGAGTTAATACTACTACAAAAAATTAGAAAAAGATAAATTAACGATTGAGAAATTTAAAAATCACTCAGCAGTAAAAAGTTTACTAAAAAATTATCTGTGCCGTTGAATTGGCCTCAGTGTAAGTAAAATCTTAGTAAAATTTGAACGTCATTAATATTTATCGATTTTAATTAATAATAATAATAGAATGATATTACAGTAGATTTTTATTCCAGACCGCGATGATGATGGAAAACTAGAATCTTTTCCAAATCCGGAAATTTACTTTTTGCAAGTCGAGAATGATGGTAAAGTAGAAAAATTTTTGTAATATATATTTTAAACCGGTGCTATTGACAAACTCCACAAATATATTTGAAGAAACAGATGCAATATTCTAACATAGAAGTTCTTCGAGGATGTTTGATTTTATCCGCGCGTTCAAGAGTTCTTATGTTACAGTATTGCATCTACACCTGTAAAAATATCCGTAGAGTATGTCAATAACAGTTCCAAAATTTGAATTAAGCTTTATAACGAACAAATTATTTAAATTTTATGTTCATAAAGAAAAGGAACTTGAAAACCCGTGTGCTTATTGTTTTCTGAAGAATCTTCGGTCCAAGTAATTGGATGTGATCATTTGATAGGC
Source organism: Cotesia glomerata (assembly GCF_020080835.1). Taxonomy (NCBI): domain Eukaryota; kingdom Metazoa; phylum Arthropoda; class Insecta; order Hymenoptera; family Braconidae; genus Cotesia; species Cotesia glomerata. The sequence continues at coordinate 8,239,954 of NC_058166.1, read as the reverse complement.
TGTTACACATGTTGGTTTGAAGATTATTATCGCTTTAAACATAGAACTTGTCCACGTTGTCGAAATGTTTATGTATAAGTAAATATTATTTTTTATTTTGAATAGTAAATGGTTATAATTTACTATTTTAATTTGTGAGTCCCAGTTTTAAAATTTTTTTTTCAATCAATAAAGATATTTTAAGAATACTTTTTGTAACGGGTGGTTAGCCCTGTCCAGTGGTCACCCTTTCCTCTTTGAAAAGGGCGCCACTGGGATTTTATACTCGGTGTCCCAGAAACCGGGGAGCATGAGAAGGAAAGATCGGGTCGTGAGAAGTTGAGAAAAGCTGTAAAATTAATGCTGAGAAACAATTATTAACAATTTAATTATTTATTCAATATAAACAATTTAATTCTAACAAAATTCCTTAACAATAATGCCCTTAAAATTAACCTATCAATCACTTAATTGCCAAAACTTACAACTAAATATCATTAAATTCTTTTAAACATAGATCATTACGCATCTATCTTCTTAATTTCTTAACTCACTTTTAGACCATTACGCATCTATCTTCTTAATTTCCTAATTCACTTTTAGACCATTATGCATCTATCTTCAATTTTCTAATTCAATCATAGACCATTACGCATCTAGATTCTTAATTTCTTAAACCCTCGTCCAACTGACGGAATAACAAACGATATAATTTACCCAACAAAACTGAATCTCAAACTTCGCATTTTCCAAAATTACCAAAATTACGCCTAACAATTACTTAACACAAATTCCGACCTTCGATTTTAATTCATTCCCAGTGAACACATGACTTCAATATGACGTCATTTATAAGTCATAGGAATGTCACAATATTTTACGTAAATATGACGTAAAATTGACCTGTCTTGTAATCCAATTATGATGTAAAAATATATGATATATTTTTGACATCATACTGATGTAAGTTTATTACTTTTCTATGATGTAACGGAAATGAGTTAGATATTACGTACAACTGACATAATATATAAACTACAATATTACGTAACATTAATGCCATCATTGTATGTCATAACGACGTAAGTTTAACATCATGCGTTTACATCAGTGACAAGTCACGGTTGTACGTAATCTTGACGTAAGATTAATATCATGTGTTTACATCAGTGACAAGTCACGGTCTTACGTAATACCGATACCATCTGTGAGTCATTATTTAACATCAATAATTTGTCACAATTGTACATAATACTGACGTAATTTGAAAGTCATTTTCTAAATCAGTGACAAACGATTATTTTCCATAATATTGATAAAATTTGGGGATGTATTTTTTTAATATTATCGATTGATCAAAATTTATCAAATATAAAACTTCTTCAATAAGATGTCTAATTTACAATTAATCGCTAAATATTAGTGAAAATTGGTTTAAAATTTAGTAAGAATCAGAAAGAGGTAAACAGCTGATTTAAGCTGGTACCTTGCAAATTTAAGTCCGCTCTTAATAACAAAAATTTATAATTTATAATATTAATGAATATATCTAACATATTAGCAAATAACATACAAAATATTTTTCATTTACGTTTTTAAGAAAAAAACATACAAATTAAATACATGTGGGATATAAACTTTTTATATCTTTGATTGTATGTTTCCATACACTGCAGAAAAAAAATCTTGACTCAAAGGTAAATTTCTTTGGACTAAGAATATATTAGAGATGACTGAAAATTTCGTGAATGAAGTCAAAATATCTTGACACTAAAACACTTCTTGCTCCAATATAACTTCAGCCTCCGTCAAAATTTTCTTGGTGCAAGAAATACTTTTCGTTGCATATGTTTCTCACTTATATTTTTTCCATGAATTTAGGTACTTTTATCCATTGTAAAAAATATTTTCGGCTTCATTCAGTATAAATGATTTGGTGTGAAACGGGTAAAAAAATACCGAGTTCAATTTATGTGGCATGAACTCTAAATTTTTAAACCGTCAAGCGAGTAAACATATAATTTCTTATGATTTCGCGTCAAGAAATTAAATGTCAGTCATTTAAATATTGCACTATTACTTGAAAAATAATTTTCTGACATTAGTGCTGCTACTTATGAAACATTGTATTTGAAATAATTCAAACAGTTCCATGATTGTTATTGACGAGACTAATAGTATTTTACACAGTAAAAAATTTTGCGTCATTGCGTCAAAACTTTAGTGTTAAAAGAATTTTTTGTGTTAAATATTTAACTTTTTAAGTGTAAATTTAACATTTATTGTGTTAAATCAACATAAAAAATGTTAAATATTTAACATAAAAATTTTAACACAAAAAATTTTTGACACAATGACGCAAAATTTTACTGTGTACATCAAGTTTCATAATGTTGTTAGTATGTTAAATTAAAGAAATTCAAATTTCGAAAAAATTGAAATTAAAAATAAAAAGAAATATAGAAAAAATTGTATACTTAAAAGAGTTGAAATTAAAAAAAATCTAAATTTTGTAAATTGAAATTTTGAAGAAGAAAAATCCAAATGAAAAATACTAAATTTTCGGAAAAAATTAAATAAAAAAAATTCGAGTCTTGAGAAATCAATAAATATTAAAAAATATTCAAATGATACGGATACATCGTTTACTCTGAAAAAATTTCACTCTGTGAAAGTTCTCTGTGTCCGCAGAGAGTCTAAAGTTCTCTGCGTCCGCTTTTAGACGAAAATTTTTGAAAGTGTAGATTCAATCAATTCTTATGAAAATTTATAAATTGCCTATTCATTACCACAAGTTTCACTAGAGAGCCTTTTATAAGAGTTTTTACAAAGTTTTATAGAACTTTATAAAATTTCATGAGTTTAATGAAATTTTATAAAATTGTATAAATTATTAGACTTGAATTTTATACAATTCCAGCTCTTAAAATACATTTAATCTCAGAGAAAATTATGAAATAAGCATTTTTCGTCATGTAAGGCTTATCACATAAGTTATTTACTTCGTAACATGAACCGTTACTTGGACAAGTGAGCAGCGTTCCAGATTTCGATACGTGAGGACCCAAGTTCGAGCCCAGCATATTTTAGGATTTTTCATCAAGTATCAACATATAACTAGTGTTTCAAACTTTGTAATAAGTCCACAACACTATAATTAATTTCAAAATTGCCATCTTTTTATTTTTGAGAAATTTTTTTTAATATTTTTCTGAGGTACAATTCTTACATCACTTACATCACTTTTACGTCATAATGACATCATTATCATGATATAGACATCACAGGTATGTCATATTGACGTCATAAATGTCATTGAGACATAATACTGACGTCATGACTACGTCATATTTTTACGTCAGAATCTTACGTCAAGAAGTGTGAAATAATGAGTCATATATGACTCATTCGTGACTTGTATCTTACGTAAATCCTGACATAGCCCAATGTCATTTTGACGTCACATTGACGTAAACGTGTTTACTGGGTTAAATTCATTAATACATCTTCTTAACTAAATTCATTTCCAACTTACTTAACCAAATTTTCTACTAAAGTTATCAATCAATTTATTCTACTAAACCCACTGATTTATTTCATTTCTTGATCTCCACTAAATAATCTTTAACAAAGTTCACTACATAACTTTCTTAACAAATTCGGTAATCATTTTCTAAATTCACTAAATTTCTCCAATAAATACATTCGCTAAATTAACTAAATTAATTAAATTTAGCCCACCGGCCTAAATCTAATTTAACACAATTTCTTAAATCCAACTCTGTAATTCTAAAGCGTCTCAACAAAATTTACAACCGTAGAACATTATAGAATGACCTTCACTAACTTAATTTCAATTCTTAATTCTCCTTAAATAAATTCTAAGCAATATTTCTTAATTAAATTCTGTCTCGAAAATTCTTAACTAAAATTAATTTATTATAGCCAACAGGCCTATAATAAATTACTAATAAATTCTTTACCAATAAATTAACAATTTATCCATTAAATATCAAAGTCCAGCGACAAAACTAACTATTTGACCTTGACAATAGAAACTAAAGTACGAATTCGCTAATATAAAAATGACCGCTCGAGAAATTAAATTTAATTATTTTGGCCTCTTAATTAAATTATTAATTAGTTTGGCCTAAAATAACCCAAAAATACCTGACAACTGAAACCGGTACTCCAGCGATGAATTCTTTTCCCAGCAGAAAGAAATGACGGGATCAGCTCCACTGTGCCTGCTGACTTCCAAAGCTCCAGAAAACTCGTGTCACCAAATTACACCCAGCTCCAAATCTTATCCTCGATCAATTTATCCTAGAAATTCCAGCAAATAAATATTTCGAATAAGACGAAGATCGTCAGCCAAATGGCCTAACGACAAGTAATTTTTAACAAAAATACCAGACAATAAAATTTAATCGCTTCGTTCCATTCGTGAAGCCTTAAGAAATCAACTACTTACTTATCTCAGAAAAATATCCCACGCTGGAAAACAGTTACCCACGTACTCGCAAAATTTCACCGGAAGAGAGTCTCGACACAACACCCGGCGTTTTTATAACCTCTCCTCGTGCTCTCCAACTTTCCTATCTTCGCTCCCGCGCTTCATTTTCCGGGGACAGCGGTGGGGACTCAGCGATACATACGACCCGGTGACGAGTCGTACAACTACTTCATCGCGCTCCGAAGGTAAAGAGTAGCTCCTACTCACTGCGACACGATAATCAAAGTCCCGCGGGAATTCAAATTCCCTGTCACACTTTAATATTTAAATATACATGTGAAGATATGTAATATATTCACACACATACATATAATGTATAAATTAGTTATTAAAAATATAATATTAATACCTGGAAAATTGCATTATATCTGTCCTCTCAAAAATAATCCCCAATAGAATGCAGCCGCAATACAGTTTTGGATGTTTTTAGAATTTTAAGAATAAAATCTTCTCTCGAAGTAAGTATCTATTCTCTAACATTTCCTAAGTATGAGATTATCTTCAATCAATTCAAAAATCATTATTATTATTATTATTATTTACATTTAACTGAATAATTATTAATATGAAGAAATCTGATTATAATTATTTTCCAGAATAGTTTGGTTACTTACTTGTAACTCCATTTTTTTTTTCGTTCACCGTGGCATACTATTAATATCTATGATAGATTGATATATCCAGCAACATCATCTCAGAGTCATTATCACTAGCTGCACTACTGGGCCCGTAGTGTTCCATTATTTTATTTTTTAGTAGTATTTCATTATCTCTCTGGCACATATAGGTTTTAATCCAGTTGTGGTAGAATATAAATATTAGCATGAAGCTGACATCCTGGCTAGCTGCTGTTTCAACACACTAATTAAAATCTACTATCAAAAATGTTGTATTATATTATTTCATTCATACCTCCTCGAAGGCTGGAGCTATTGTCTAATAGGTTTTACAATGTTTTTAACAATTAAAACATTTGAACAATAACGGATTCATGAAGTAAAATGTAAACAAACGCTCCGGTGTGTAAGCCACGCTGTGAATAGACACTGTGATTAGTCCGTAGATCGAGCGTTTATAGAAACCATAGGTAGTGCACCTAGCGGTCAAATTTGTGAACCATTTATGAAAATTAAATTAGCCGACATTTAAAAATTTTTAGATTTTTTAAATTATTAAAAAAATGCCACTTGTAAAAACTGTGAGTGAAATTTTTTAAAAATATTTTTGTTTTAATTTAATTATTGAAAAAAAAAATTAAACAATTAAAAATGTCGGTTAACTTTAGTATCATAACCATTTCCCTGTTTTTCTAAACTTGAACTACTTTGTAGCATTGATAGAAACTTTTTTATCATCGTAGCACTTGTACACTGAACGGAAACTTAAAAATCTTATATTTTGTTATTAAATATAAAATATTCAAAAAGCCTTCTGCTACAAGGTAGGTTTAAGAATGATTTAAATATCGCAGCGGTTTTTATAAAAATTTTATATGGCATTGAAATTAACAGACTCTTAATAATTTTTAGATTTTTATAAAAATTAAATTCTCATAAAAAAAACAATTTAATTAATTGTGAAAATGAGAAGGAAAATTAGGTGTCAATTTTTTAAATATTATTTTTCATAATATAGTAAGGTAAAAGCCTCAATATATGATCATGTACCAGTATATGATCACTCCATGTATTGTATACCTATATTTGTGAATATAGATACACAAATACATGGAGTGATCATATACTGGTACGTGATCATCTATTGGGGCTTTTACCTTATACCAAGATGGCGAGCGATACACACATCGCAAAAGTAGTGCGAAAACTTTTAAGTGCCAGTCCAATGTACAAATCCCTAAAATTGTGATATGTATAATATGTGAAATTGTTTATCACACTAATGACTTTAATCGATTAAATAAAAATGGTTCGGGTAAATTTATCAGTGATTTGTTTGTTATATGCAAAAATCATGATGTGAACATAACCCTAAATAGTCAGTTTGACAACATTGAACTTTGTGAAAATGCGCGCACAATTATTGCACACGCTAAAAGGTTCGAAAAAGAAAAAGTTAGAGAGGAATTGCGTCAAAACATTTCCTTAAACAAGACAAGAGAAGGTATGTTACTGGATGACACACTTATCGAAGATGATCTGGCCATCCTCAGAGTTGAAAATGACCTGCTTAAGGAACTAAACATTGAACTAAAAGAAAAAATGATTTATTGAGAGAAGTAGTGAAAAATAAAAGTAACAAGAATTATAGCAACGTAGATAGTTATGCAGATATAGCAAAGTCTTATAAGGAGAACACTAGGAAAATCATACCCAACATCGTGGTCAAAGCTAAAGATAAAAATAATCGAGATACAGTTAACCAAGTTAAGAGCCAGTTGCTGGGAGACACCACTGTGCCGATCAAGAAACTTGTGACAAACAAATCTGGTGATGTCACTATTAAGTGCAAAAACAAAGAGGATGTAGATAGAACGAAGGCTATACTAAATAGAAAATTGGAGAACAAGTACCAAGTTGAGGTGCAAACTCTAAAGGAACCGAGAATGAAAATATTGGATGTACAAAATGACATGACCCTCGATGACCTCACAGAAGATATTAAGAATAGAAATCCAGCAATGCTCAATGGAAACTTCAAACTAGTTAGTGCCCTGGCGGATTCGTGGTCACGGTAAAATGATCGTGAAACGACGGTGAATGTACCGTGAATTCACAGTGTCAACAAATGATCGTCGAATGACCGTCACTTGACTATCGAACGGCCGTCATTTGACAGTGAACAACGAGTATCATTGTGAAAGTTTTTCACTGTTACTTTATGATTTTTATTCTGTATAGTTATCATACTTTACACGGGAAAAAATTTCTGGGAAAATTTACGATACAACTATTGTAAAGCTGGACTATACTTTTATTACTATTAATTGTCAAATAGTTTAGAAGAAAAAATACTATTTATTCATGAAAAAATACGATATTACTATTGTAAAAGTAAGAGATGAAAATTTCAGTGCTGCCTCTGTATCTTTCCAATAGAACTATAGCAAATTTTACAATAGTTGAATTGGAATGTTTTTCAATTAGTGTGAATGATGGCCGTGCACAGCGCTAGACTCCGAGTTTATGTAAATGTTAAAGGATATGGGCCTTAGTTTACCTCGGATAGCGTAGAGGAGAGTCTCTGGCTGCCAACACAGAGTTCTGGGTTCGATTCCCAGATAGGACGAAAATGCCGGTTTCTTTTTCGATTACTGTACAGGTACCAATTAATCCAACCTTCTATCTCTCTCCCTCCCTAATATTTCTTTTAAAAACCAACTGTGAATTTTTACAATAGTTGAATTGTAAAGTTCACAAACACATATTGTATAATTTGCTTTATAGTATTCGACTTTTTAAGACTCTTGCTAGTCTTATTTGTTGGATTAAATTTACAATAGTAGATCGTAAAATTACTAAATGAGAAGTATAGTCCGACGTTACTATTTTATTTAGTAAAAATTACAATAGTAAAATAATAAAACTCCTTCAATTTTCTTTCCGTGTACTCTTCGAAAAACCAAATTTTTACAGTCATTCGAAAACATATAAATTGTCAAAAAAAACCGTAACTCGGTGGTAGATGCACAGTAGTCTGTGAGTGAAACGACCGTGAAACGAGCGTATAATGTCGGTAAGTCAGGAATTTTTACTAGTCAACAATGAAAAAGTGCTGATTATATTTTTATTTTTATTCCATTAAAAATACTCAAAGTGTATAAAAAGATAGGTAAATGAAAAATTTTCAGTAAATAATCGGGATGAAAAATTTGAAAAAAATATTAAATTATTGTAATTTTGTTTATTTCAAAGTAAAATCATAAAAAATTAATCAGATTACAGACAATCAACAGAGATCCATCATTTCAATACTTTTCATAAGAGTTTATGGCTTACAATAGTTGAATTTTTTTCATAGTCTTAAATGAGATACCATAATACCTTTTGATTATGAAAAATATAATAATCAATATTGTTTTTTTTTTTTTTTTTTTTTTTTAGAGACGAAAACTTTAATTTCAAAATTACGGAAAAATTGTTTGTTATCAAGAAAAATTATTATCCGAAAAAACAGTTTCACTGTAAAAAGTCGCGCCAAGTCCACGTTCATAAGACTATTAGGAAAAAAAATTTTTCTTTAAAAAAGATACAAAATTAAAAATTAAAAATCCAAGTAACCGATATGATTGTTTTATGATTTTCGGAAATTAAAAAAATTTTATTGTAAATTTAAAAATAAAAAAATTTTAGAACGTATTTAGTGTGCGTGGTTGCAAAAATATTTTACTTTTAATGAAATTCGTAAAAACTATTCACTAGGACTTTAAAAAATTGAAATACACAATGACGCACACCAAGTACGTTCTAAAATTTTTTTTTTAATTTTTAAATTTAATATAAGATTTTTTTTAATTTCCGAAAATCATAAACAATCATATCGGTTACTTGGATTTTTTAATTTTTTTATTTTGTATCTTTTTGTAAAGAAAAAAAAATTTTTTTTTGTCCTAATAGTCTTATGAACGTGGACTTGGCGCGACTTTTTACAGTGAAACTGTTTTTGTTCGGATTTTAGTATTTTTGTAATTATAATGAAAATTTACAATTGATAACAACTTAAATCTCGTGTTGACTGCAATTTTACTGCAAACTATCCCCTTGAAGCTACAGTTTATGTAGATGTAATTCCAGTGCACCCTAGCGGCCATAGATGCAAGCTATGAATCACTTTTACTGTAGTTGCGTGTCTATAGGAAGGATTACTACACATTTTTATTTTATCTAGTCTGTGGCGCTGATATTCCCCATCGAAAAAGTCAGGATCGAAATTTCTGGGCTTACTATAGTTTGTGGTGATAAAATTTAATAATTTTAAGTGAATTAAGTGTTATAATTGATTATAGTTAATTAATATCAGTAAAATAAGGTATAAATTAGTTTTATAATATATCATTTTGGAAAAGGAGAACCATATAATTAAATAAAATTTTGCAACCTCGAAATACCGTTCTGCTTACAGTAAACACAGTCGGTAGTCTGGCGCTCCGTTTACAACGGGATTTTTGAACGGAACTTGGCGCCAGATTCTACCGACTGTGTGGATGATATATTTTTTAATAATTCAATTTTTAGCAATTTCTTTTCCAGATCTTTTTTTATAGAGTTAATAATTTTACTGTAATTTCGAAATTGAGAATTTCGTAATCATCAAAAATTTGAATCATTTATTACGATTATTATTTTGAAGTCATGGAAAAAATATAACTTTATTTAAGCTTATTTTTATTTGTGCAATGCAAAAAATGACTTGGTTTTTGACACCTTATGATGTGACTGAATCAAATGGTTCGTGCAATGTCTTAGAGAGCCTAGCTGGTAGAGTCTTGGGCGCGCGACCAGTTGAATCGGGTTCGAGTCTCGGTATAGACTATCCGAAATATTTTTTATTTTATTGTCCGTGACAGTAGCGTCAAATCACCGTATTTCGACAGTATATTGAGCGTACAGTGTCGGTCATAACGTCGTAGATTCACTTGCGTATGCACCGTAAATATTCAATAAATTTATTGTAGACATCGTTCACAACGGTATCCGATGCTGACTGACAGATCGCTCGGTAAGAACGAACTTTATACGGTGAAACGACCGTGGAACAAACCGTCATTCGACCGTGCTTTCACCGTGTCGCCGAAACCGCCAGGGTGATTTTAAAAATATTGCAAAACAACGCACTGTCATACTCGAAGCTGCGCCTGAAATATACAGTGCTATTGTTAAGAACACGAGTACAAACTATACACAGGATATCAATGCTGCAAAGTGATTGATGACTTTAATCTAAACCTATGTTTCAAGTGTGGACGTCTAAATCACAGTGGTAAAAATGTCAAAATGTGACAAAGTGTTTAAAGTGTTCTGGTGACCATGACACTTCCAACTGCCAAGCTGATTCTATCAAATGTGTAAATTGTGCATTTTACAATGAGAAATATCAACAAGATAAGTGTACTAATCATCATCCAAACGACACAACTAAATGTGAATACATCAAATTTAAATTACAAAAGTTTATGAACATGACGGATTATCCTACGTTACCTAGATTCCGAAATTCCTAGGACGGATACCTGGCCAAGCAAGAGATACTACGTTATCGACAAATGTACAAGTAACATCTCATACCAATGGATAATTACGGTGAAAATGATGAAAAATTGAAAAACATTATAGCTGTTTAAGCAAGTTAAATCATGTCTTTACATCCAGTAATGTTCTAATTTTACATGTTAATGTAAGAAGTTTAAATGCCAATTATCACAACCTAGAAACTTTAATAAACAGACTTGACAGTAAACTGGATGTTATTGTTTGTACCGAAACATGAAAACTTGATTACTATAAGTAATACCAACTTGATAACTATACTGTGCACTACAACCATGGAGATGTCAACAAGGCAGATGGAGTGGTGATCTACGTCAAATCTACACTATCTTATACATCTACTATCGAGAATATAGGTCCGTGTAAAATATTATCAATTATATTAAGAATTAATCAGGTAACATCGCTAAAAATCACTGGTATTTACAGATGTCATGATGTTAATGTTGAAAACTTTAATGTTCAATTAAAAGAATATTTAAATTCAAACAAAAATGTCAAAAATCACTGTATTGTTGGAGATTTTAATATCAACCTGTTTAAAACGGACTTTATATCGGAACAATTCATTGAAATTATGCTAAGTTTAAATTATGTCAATTGTTTTAGTGGCATCACTAGACCAAGTAACCTAGAGGGTTCTTGTATTGATAATATGTTTTTTAAATCTAAAACAGCTATCTCAAATTCTTTTACATACACTAATGTTTTCACAGATCACTATCCAATTTTTCTAACAATTAACTGGCAAAAAGAAAATATCTTTAAAGCCTCTAATACTTCCATTAATTATAACAAATTAAAAAAACTATGCGACAAAACTGATTTTAATTACATATTTGATATACAAGACCCAAATATAGCAATAGACGCGTTAATTAAGGAAATAAAATATTTAATTAAATAAGCAACACTGAAAAGAAAACCAAATATATCTAGAAATAAAGGCAAACTTAGTTTACATAGGAAAAACTGGATAACTAAGGGCATTGTGAAATCTTGTAACACTAAAAGAAACATTATATAATTTATGGAAGCTTGATAAAAATAACTCTAAACTTAAAGACAATTATAAAAACTATTGTAAAATTTTAAATAGAGTAATTTTAAGAGCGAAAAAAAACTATGATGCTGAACAGGTCAACAAGAACAGTAGTGACAGTAGGAAACTATGGCAATACATAAATAATAAATTAGGGAGGAAAAACAAAGCAGACAATGACATTAAAAAATTAATATATAATGATAAAGAAGTAACTGTTGCCAAAGATATTGCTGATGTTTTTGTTCATTTTTTCAGCAACATAGGGCTTAATTTAGCTAAAAAGATTAATGTTGATAAAACTAATAAGAGCAGGACATCTGACTTAGTAGAAAACAATTGTAAATCAATTTTCTTCAGACCTACAGATGCCAATGAAATATTTAAAACGATTAAAAATCTAAAAGATAAAGCGGGTGGTCTGGACGAAATAAATAGTAAAGTATTAAAAATCTCAGCACATTGTATTAGCAAACCTTTAGAGCATATTTTTAATTTATGCTTAACTGAAGGTATTTGGCCCAGTGCCCTAAAAACGGCAGTTATTGTACCCATTTACAAAAATGGTGACTACTATGAGCCCAGTAACTATCGACCGATTTCATTGATATCAAATTTAGCCAAAGTACTAGAGAAACTCATACATTTTCGTTTGACTGATTTTATAACAGAATGTAATACAATTAATGAGAGACAATTTGGTTTCTTAAAAAACAAGAGCACAAGTGATGCTCATGCTGATATTATTCAAAATATATATGACAACTTAAACTATGATAAACGAATAATTGTTACCTTTCTCGATTTAGCTAAGGCATTTGATACTGTAAATTATGACATATTGCTGAACAAACTAGAAAGATACGGCGTAAGGGGTGTTGCTAATAAATTGATGAAAGATTATTTAGAAAATAGAGTACAGACAATAAAATATAAGGGAGTTTACAGTAAACATGAAAATGTAAGAATCGGTGTCCCACAAGGAACAATACTCGGCACCCTATTGTTTTTATTATATATTAATGACATTTTTCGAGCTGTAGACCAAAAATACCTTCTATCATATGCTGATGATACTGCTATACTGTGTGCGGGAGATAATTGGGACGTAGTGCAAAGAGATATGAAAGAAGTCTTGAAAATTGTCCACAGTTGGCTAAAAAATAACCAATTAACACTAAATGTGGGGAAAACTGTGTATTTAACTTTCTCTTGTTATAGTGATTCTATTCCAAAGACTGTAATTAGAATAAATAATGAAATAATAAGAAAAGTTGATAGCTGTAAATATTTAGGAATTTATATTGATAGTTGTTTGAAATGGGATATACATATTCAGGAGACCGTTAAAAAAATTAAATTTTTTCAATTTCTTGTATATAAACTGAGTCTTTTTATGGAACGTAGAGTACTGAAAATGCTATACCATTCGTTATTTGAAAGCGTCATCAACTACGGTATTATAGCGTGGGGTGGTGCGTATAAAAACTCTATCAAACCACTTTTTACTGTACAAGAACGAATTCTAAAAAAAATTAGAGTAGAGTACAAATATATATTAAATATTAAACAGCAATATGTACTTTGTAGTTTGACTAAATTCTTTAGTACGTGCTTATATAAATATAATAATTATGAAGGTAGATCTAGGTACAAAATAATCCAAGGACCTAAAATAACGAAGACTAAATTTCAAAGCAGTCCACTGTATACTGCAATTAAATATTTTAAGGGGGGAAATACGTGTAGAAGGCCGTTTTCATGCTGATTTTCATTAATTTTTTTAAGGTATAAGAAATTAATATTATTTATTGAAACTATCAGGTTATTTTATTCATATATTTATGAGTATTTTTTCGTATTAAACAATAATATAAGTTAACAAATAGCGGAGATATCAGCTGATACACATCGTAGGTTGTCATCCGATTTAGCAATCTGTGTGCAGTATGAAAGCCACAATTTTTATTTGAAATCAATGGCACAGAAAAATTACTTCATTTATATGTGTATCTTCCATATGAACCTCAATTCCACAAAAAAAAAGTAAAAATTTCCATTTTTTACAGGGCTGTAAAATTAAGTCGTGATTTTTTATCACTTTTTCATAAATTGTCTATTAAAAAAAAATAGTTTAAATAAAAATATCGCTTTCGATTGAGGTTCATATTCAAGGTAATTGTATAAAGAAAATTATAAGCCATATCGCAAGATGATTGGTTTAAAACTCTTTGAGCTAGAGTGCACACAGTTTTGAAAAAACTCGTTTCGAGAAAAACGCGTTTGAAAAAAAAGTGACAGAAAAAGTTAATGTAAAATAGTATTAAAGTAATTAATAAATCGCTTATAACTTTTGAACGAATGGAAATTTTGACTTTAAATTTTCAATCTATATTTTTGAATAGTTTAACAAGCGATTTATAAAAAAAAAAAAATTGAATCGTTTTAAGCCTGTACACGTATTTCCCCCCTTAATAAGCTACGGAATGAAATAAAGAATACACATACATTTACTAAAAAAACTAAGAAGAATATTAAAATATGGTTGACGTCCAGTCAGAAACAACTAGCAACCGAATAAAAGATATGTCACTTGCGCTAGTCGTAATAATAGTATTTAATCGTATGAAGAATAATAATTATAACTTTTACAAAACTTGCACGTTTCTGGTACTATTCTATGTTTTCGCTTTATATTTTTCTATAATAAATAATGTACAAATTTTTCAATACTAAGTATATTTTGTTAAATAGGCACATATGATAAATTAACCATATATGCCTATTAACTCTTCCCGAACCTATGCACAGGGAACATTGTGTTTCCTCTTTAGGATTTATATGTACGATTTTTGTATATCTATCTTTTTGGGAAGTAAATAAATAAAATAAAAATAATAGTTATTTTGTTATGAAAAATGAAAAAGTCAAATGTCACCACATAAAACAGAATTGAAAAAAAAAAAATTATTTTATTAATGAGTGAATTTTTCGGTTTTTATGTTTCAAAATATGTAAAATCTAGTTTTAAACATAAATATTATCAATATCACGCTGCCCAGGCTTCAAATCGAATAATTTGAAGAATTTGCAAGTTTTATGAATTTCGAGGTTTCAAATCGGCTGATTTCACGACTTACCAGGTTTAGAAACGGCCGATTTTAGCGATTTCTAAATTTTAAATCAGCTAAATTCAAGTTGTCAGGTTTTAAATTTTCAGTATTTAGCGATCGGCATATTTTAAGATTCTCGATTTTAAATATTCCTAGTTTTAATATAACGTTGTTTTAGACGTTCAAACTTTTAGTTTATCATTTTTTTAATTTGGAATATTTTTAAAAATTCTTTTTTTTTAATCCGATATTTTTAGATTAATGACATTTTATTAATGCTTCTTTTTTTAACGGTTCATTTTTAAAAATGAATTAATTTAAAAATTTTATTATTTACAGTTGGCTGTCTTTTTATTTGTAACTTTTTAGTGCAGGTATAATTTACTATTAACTTTATTTAAATTTTTTAAATTTTTATAAAATCAATTTTTATGGTTTGCTTATTTTACAAATTGGAAAATTTTATATTTTCCAATTTTAGAGTTTAGAAACGGCCAAATTTATTGATGGCCATAAATCCCTAAACTTAGAAACCGACTCAAATAAATGTCCGTGATTGTATATATCTAATATCTAATATATAAAATTCTCGTGTCACAGTTTTCGTTGCCATACTCCTCCGAAACGGCTTGACCGATTTTGATGAAATTTTTTGTGCTTATCCGGTATCTATGAGAATCAGCCAACATCTATTTTTCATCCCCCTAAATGTTAGGGGTAGTCCACCCCTAAATTTTTTTTTTATTTTTTAGACAAAATTTTTAATTTCTATTTTTTTATGATACAACATACAAAAATACATACAATCCTCAATTTTCACCCTTCTACGATCAACCCTTATTTTTAATAGCCATTTTAGTAATTTAATCATTTTTCCTCTCCGGTCGAAAACTGATCAATCGTCATTTAATTAGTTATCCCCGCCAGATGTCTACAGGTGTCACTTCTGACCCAGTAAACAGCACGGAGTAGGGATGAGAACGAAGCCGGTCTCCTTTCTTTCTCACTCCCTACACAGTTGTCGGCTATCATTATTGTTTATGCATCAAGTGTAGTAGTAACGTTGACAATTATTATTTTGCTATCTCAGTGTAACTCTCATATTAACTTTTAATCATTCCTATTTTATCAATAATAATTAAATTATCAATTTTGAGTGTATTTTGCACGATTAGTTAATCAAGTGATTTTATAACCTCAAAAGTACTCAACACGTGACACGAGCTTCCAATAACAACGGATTTTGTGTTGTAAGTATACTTTTTTTTATTTATATCGAAAATGTTGTTGATCTTATAAAAATGTAATTTTAATTTAATTTTATTAAAAAAATGTAATTGAACAATTAAGATTTTCATAGTTTCCAAAAAATCAATCATTATGAATCTTTATTTTGAAATGTCAATGGAAATATTGGTTGTATGACAAAATTATAAGAGACAATGTTTTCATAAAATTTAATTTTTTACTTTTGTTTGAAAAATTTTTCCATAAAACTTATATTTTTGTTATAATTTCATAAATTAAAACTAATCATTTCAAAACTGCGGCAAAAATCCTGGCCCTAATTATATTTTTAACATTTTTCATCATTAAATAATTTCATTAATTCTATTTATGTATGTTTTGTACAGTGAGTAATGCCAAGAAAACGCAAAGGGGCTGATTTGAGCCGCAGTACAAGTAAAGCTCGAAACTTGCGAAATAGCAGATCCGAAAGAACAGAAGAACAAAACCAGCAACAAAATACTGACGCACGTGTCAGAATGGCGCAATTGCATCAAGAAGAGCCAGAAGATACACGAGCTGAACGCAATGAAGTCAGAAGCCCTGATTAAAAAAAAAGATTTAAAACGATTCAACCCATGCAAAATGTATGTCTATATATTTGTCAAGTTTAATCTTTTTTAATCGCTTTAAGCCGTTTGGAATTTTTTTAAATCTCTTTTTCTAATCAGGGAGATTAGAACAACGACAATCACGCCGTTTCACAGTCAATAGACGAAGAACAAATGACCAACAACGACAACAGGTACATCGAGCAAAAATTAATGAAGAACGTGATCGAAGCCAGGATTTTAAATGGCAAGTTCAGAGGTGAAAATATACTCATACCACGGATTCCTATTATACCTACAGATGTGCCAATTCAATTCAAACGTATTCAGTTTCCGATTAGATTGGCATTTGCAATGACTATCAACAAATCCCAAGGTCAAACGATGTCTGTTTGTGGATTAGATTTGAGAACACCATGTTTTTCACACGGACAATTATACGTGGCATGCTCTCGAGTGGGTAAACCATCCAGTTTGTTTGTGTTAGCTAAAGATGGACTAACAAAAAATATTGTTCACGCTATAGCATTAAGAGATTGATATTGTTTAATAGTGTTACTGTCGTAATTGTTTAATTAATGATATATAATTTTAAGGAATAAATTATAATAACTTAAAAATAATGTTTGCCTTTTGTTATTTTTATATTCCCTCATCGTTCACAGCGCTCCATGCTTATTTCACGCATATACCACATTCTTACATACATACAATATACACATTCTAACAAACATACATACTTACAATAAGTAAACTATGTTTTGTCTACACTAGAAATTACTAGGAAATTATTTATATGGCAAAACAACTGTAACGTCCACGTTTTCCAAAAAAAATTATAAAAATAAAATAATTTATTTGTCCCCGGCTCGAAATTTGCTCGCCGGAGTCCAGGGTCATAAACGGGGATTACATTATCAATAACAAAATAATAAACAAAAACACTTTATTTTAAATCAATCAAAGAAAAAAAGCAAACCTATTTATTGGCCTGAACATGTTAATAAACGATATAAACAATATAAACAAATTAAACAATATTAGAAATATATTAGAACAACTCTTCTCACACATACTCTCACTCGCCGTGAGCGTCAAAATCGCGAACTAAACTTCAAAAGCTGATTCCCCGCATCCCCAGGAGACTAGCCGTCACCCCTGGGCCTAAACCTCTACCCCGAGAGCGAATGGAGAGTGTCCTCTTCGCCCCCACCTACACGGCTTATGATCACCTACCGTACCTCAGCTGAAGGCTTTGGCACGGGGAGAAGCACTTTCATCCGGTCGGTTCATGATACTTACCTGAGCCTTGGTCAGACTCCAGGTAGAGTATCATCCTCTGGAATTACTTGGTGAAGAGTATTCGCCCGAGTAATTCTCCCGAGAAAGAACTGCTTCCTTTATCGAGCCAAATTTTGGCGTTTATCATTTTTTGCCTAACTCTCTTGTAACGAAAAGGAAGAGTCGTTTTAGACACCTGTCCGGTGTTCTCGAACTAGCATTCAAAAATAATTATTTATTATTTTTTTGCCCTCCGGGCGGAAAGTGGCAACTTTCGTCCCGCTGCGCTAAACTAAGTTGCCGCTTTCCGCCTTCGTCGGACAAAAAAATAGTATACACTCCTCGGGAAGTAAATAAGAAAGCCTCAGATCACATGTTTGTTGACCTCGGCTTCGCCTCGGCCAACAATTACATGTGATCTGAGACATTTCTTACTTTACTTCCCTAGGTGTGTAATATACTATTAATCGTAATTTCCTTCATTTTCCATCCATTCGTCTCGCCAAATTCTAAGTTTTTATTTTCGATACTCAAGTCTTTATTATTTTAATCGTAATTTTCTTCATTCTCTATCCATTCGTTTCGTCAAATTCACAATTCTTTATTATTTTAATCGCAATTTCCTTCATTTTCTATCCATTCGTTGATTTTTCCATACTAAATTGTCCTCGGGACTTATAAAATCTTCGCTTACCTAAATTATTTCTTACAAAATAATAATCGTCATTTCTTTCATTTTATATCCATTCATCACTTTCCCATACTAAATCTTGTTCGGAACTTAGAATAAATTGCCCAGTCTTTTAATTTCTTTTACAATTAATTCGCTCGGCTTCGTAATAATTTCTCACATGCTTAATTTCTTAATTTAATCATACCTTCGGTAACAATAATATAAAATTATTAACTAAATAAATACAATAATTAAATAATAATCGCCGCACTAATAACAATAATTGTTTCTATTAATTTTTAAGTAATTAACTAAAAATAAACTAAAATACTCAAATACAAAAAGTAAAATCTGGGTCATACCCCTCTTTCCTCGGAAAGAAAAGTGGTGAACTTGGTTTGCCACTTTCCTTTTGGTCCATTCTTCTCCCTTTCTGAAGTTCAGTAAACATCTTGTTGGTCTTTGACATCTCCATGGTTGTGAAAACGACAAAAACGCTATAAATGGCTTTCGCACGCCATGTCATTCAGCTTACAAACAAAAAATAATTTTCTTTTCACGTTTTCAGGTCAATAAACAGGCTCGGTACTAATAAACTATGTAACTAAATAGACTCTCGAATTTAAATTTGGTATCTTTTGAAACTTGGGGTCTTTACTCGGTTTTACGCGGATCTTCTTTCGGTGTCCTCATCGCTGAGTCTGGTTCACAATCGGGACCTCGGATGGATCTTCCTCACGGTTATTCTACGGTGATGCGTCGTGGTTCAAGTTCTGCTCATACTCGGCTTCGGATTCAACTTCAGGTGCCTGCCCACGTAGTGGCACACAGGACTTTTACAGGTGCCTGCCCACATAGTGGCACACAGGACTTTTTCAGGTGCCTGCCCACATAGTGGCACACAGGACTTTTACAGGTGCCTGCCCACATAGTGGCACACAGGACTTTTACAAGTTCTGATTTCAACGAGTTCCTCAACTTCGTGGCTATCTCAGTGACTGGTAATTCTTGATGACGGTGACTCCTACCTCCAGGGCATGGTCTCATCTTTGAATTGTTCAGAACACTGCGGACACTTAGATTTCGGTACTGGTTTACATCAGAGATTCAAGGTTCTAGTTTCATCCTTCATCCGGTTGAACGACTTCTTTTCGACAACACATTCACATCCCGGCTAATCGCGTTTTGGAACGATTTTTTTTTTTTTTGTCTCGTTCCCCAAGTTCCAAAAGATTTACAATAATATGAATTTACGATAAGTCATCTTTAACTGCACTACGTGGCCCGTTACCAAAAATTAATCCTGTCCCTGTTCGAGCGCCATCTGTAACGTCCACGTTTTCCAAAAAAAATTATAAAAATAAAATAATTTATTTGTCCCCGGCTCGAAATTTGCTCGCCGGAGTCCAGGGTCATAAACGGGGATTACATTATCAATAACAAAATAATAAACAAAAACACTTTATTTTAAATCAATCAAAGAAAAAAAGAAAACCTCTTTATTGGCCTGAACATGTTAATAAACGATATAAACAATATAAACAAATTAAACAATATTAGAAATATATTAGAACAACTCTTCTCACACATACTCTCACTCGCCGTGAGCGTCAAAATCGCGAACTAAACTTCAAAAGCTGATTCCCCGCTTCCCCAGGAGACTAGCCGTCACCCCTGGGCCTAAACCTCTACCCCGAGAGCGAATGGAGAGTGTCCTCTTCGCCCCCACCTACACGGCGTATGATCACCTACCGTACCTCAGCTGAAGGCTTCGGCACGGGGAGAAGCACTTTCATCCGGTCGGTTCATGATACTTACCTGGGCCTTGGTCAGACTCCAGGTAGAGTATCATCCTCTGGAATTACTTGGTGAAGAGTATTCGCCCGAGTAATTCTCCCGAGAAAGAACTGCTTGCTTCATCGAGCCAAATTTTGGCGTTTATCATTTTTTGCCTAACTCTCTTGTAACGAAAAGGAAGAGTCGTTTTAGACACCTGTCCGGTGTTCTCGAACTAGCATTCAAAAATAATTATTTATTATTTTAATCGTAATTTCCTTCATTTTTCATCCATTCATCTCGCCAAATTCTAAGTTTTTATTTTCGATACTCAAGTCTTTATTATTTTAATCGTAATTTTCTCCATTCTCTATCCATTCGTTTCGTCAAATTCACAATTCTTTATTATTTTAATCGCAATTTCCTTCATTTTCTATCCATTCGTTGATTTTTCCATACTAAATTGTCCTCGGGACTTATAAAATCTTCGCTTACCTAAATTATTTCTTACAAAATAATAATCGTCATTTCTTTCATTTTATATCCATTCATCACTTTCCCATACTAGATCTTGTTCGGAACTTAGAATAAATTGCCCAGTCTTTTAATTTCTTTTACAATTAATTCGTTCGGCTTCGTAATAATTTCTCACACGCTTAATTTCTTAATTTAATCATACCTTCGGTAACAATAATATAAAATTATTAACTAAATAAATACAATAATTAAATAATAATCGCCGCACTAATAACAATAATTGTTTCTATTAATTTTTAAGTAATTAACTAAAAATAAACTAAAATACTCAAATACAAAAAGTAAAATCTGGGTCATACAACGTTTGCCGGGTCAGCTAGTATATATATATATATATATATATATATATATATATATATATATATATATATATATATATATATATGGGTCATTCTATGTCAAATCGACAAATAGTTGGAATCAACCCTTTTCGATTTGGACAAATTTTGGTCAGAAGTTCTCTTTTATCATATAACGAAGTTCTGCCAAAGGAAAAACAATAAAAAAAATTTTTTCAAAAGATATGTAAATTCAAAATTTCGCAATTTTTTCAGTTTTTCAATTTTGTTTTTGTAATATTTACACTTAGAACAGTTAGACACTTAGAGCAGTCAAATTGTGAATTTTTGAAAATCGTTAAAAATGAAGTTCGCCGTTAAAATTTTAGCTCAATTTTTTTGTTAAATAGCTTGTACTGATCTTAAAAGATCCTGAAATTTTTAGAAGGGTGTTTTCATTTTTTTTCAAAAATATGAATTTTTGAATTTCTAAAAAAAATTTTTTTTTGTTTTTTGCAACTTTTAATTAAGGTAAAGTTATGCAGATACTATGTGTATTATAATTTTGATCATTAAAAAATTAAATGCATGACGTGGAAATATTAAATAATAAATTCATTTCAACTTTTTTTTTTATTTTTGGACATTATCTTAAAGTCATTCTTAACACATGATATAATTTCTTATTTTCTCAACGCATGACATATTTTGCCCGTTTCTTCACTTCAGTTACAGTTTTTAACGCCAAATAACTAAAACAAACTTTCCGATTTTTTAAAATTTTCAATTTTCTTAGCGGGAAGTTAAAAATGTTGATGTTTATAACCTAGGACTTCTTGAGACATGAAATTTAGGATATTTTCATTAAGCCTTGATAACATTTACTAAAAATTTCTTTATAACAATCGTCTATTTGGCAGAGGGAAAAAGTAATAGTAAGGTTTTTAAAACTTAATATTACATGTGGTTATTCAGTCAACGGACTAAGAATTTTACATACATATCATTTTTGCTGATCATATAACCGATGAATTGTTCTAATTGCGGAATCGTGGAAATGTAACAGATTAAAATAAATACACTTTCCAAACACTTGATATGTGGAAAGAAATTTGGCTACTTATTTTGATAGAATCCTTAAAAAAAATGAACAATTAATTTTCCATAAAAAATTGATGTTACTGAGACAACTTTAATTAACAAATTCGTCGCATAAAGTTAGAGAGATTTCAACTTCATTTATGAGACCTGCAATTAATTTAACTGAAACGTTAAATGCTCATTTCAAATTTATTTTTTCGTATCAAGTATTATTCTTTTTCGTAAGAAAGCGACGGGAATGTTATAGTGATTGCACATTGAAAGTTACAACGAATATTAGTTAGAATAATCACATGGATAAAAGGTACCCATGCAAGAAACCCCCAGAGTTGACAAAGGGGCCAGTACTGGGAAACCTAACTTCAGCGTACCTGTATTGGCCCATGCGTGGGCCAGGCTGTTTAACCCAGCCTCGGCCATGCCAATGATTAACCAACCTTGGGCCAAGACTTGCTAACCTAGCCTTGGCCATTCATTGGTGACCCAAGCGTGGACCAAGACTGGTTAACCTAGCCTCGGCCATACCAATAATTATCCATGCTTGGGCCAAGACTGGCTAACCTAGCCTTAGCCATTCATTGGTGGCTGGCTAACCTAGCCTTGGTCGCCCCAATTATTACCCGAGACTGGGCCAGAACTGGGTCCCCCAATCACGGCTACAATGATTACCCAAGGGTTAGCCAAGATTGGGAAACTTACACTAAAAAAAAATGAACTTGATGCAAGAGAAAAATGCTTGAACCAAGAAAATAACTTTGAAGAGTTTAATTGTCTTCAATCAAAAGGAAAAGTTCTTTAATTAAATAAAATTTACTTAAACCAAGAAAAATTTCTTAGTTTGAGAATTTTTCTACTCAAATCAAGAAGATGAAATTCTTAAAAATTATTTACTTGATTCGAGTAAATTTTTTTTTCTGTATAGCCATGGCCGTTGAATGGCAACCTAGACTTGAGCCAGAATTGGGTAACCTAGTCTTAGCCATTCAATGAGAAATTCAAACTTAATAAACCATTAAGTAATAGAATTTTAAACAGTAAATATTTATTGTTTAACGAATATTTGCTAACAAATTCTAAAATTTAAAATTTATTATTTAACCAAGACAGTTGCATATCGTCAAAATTGATATAGTCTTAAAAAAATTAAAATATAATAATTTACAGTTGAATTTTTAATATTGATAATTTTAAACATGAAAATTTATCATAAGATATTAAAAATATACAACGATGTACAAAGTTTAAAGTAATATAAGAACTTGACTCTTGCACTTTTTTAACTAATAAACATTTGTAAAAAATAGTTAATTTTCATCAAAACACAATATTAAATAACATAAATTATATAAATAATAAACCGTCACACTTTGTCATCATATAGATTTAGCTTATAAGAATAATGAGATGTGCATCAACTAATCGGTCGTACGGTGTAAGGGTTAGTCATCGGTCTGGCAAGCGCGCGGCTCAGGTTCGAATCTCGGTTAGAACGGATACGATTTTCACTTTATTTCTATAATTAGCAACAGTTAGGTTTAAATTTACTTTACTTACAAAATAAAATAAAAAAATAAGACCCCAAAAGTTCTTTTTTTATCATTTTTTATCAAATGGCATGGACCAGACTTGAAAATTAACTATGGCTCAGCCCTGGTAACCAGGCATGGGCCAGTCCTGATAACCAGGCTTGGCCCATCGTTATCATCCCAGACTTCAACCAGGACCGGGCCAAGCCTGGCTTACAAGCTTGGCCCAGAGTTTTACATAGTTGGGCCAAGCTAGACCCCGTGGTACTTTCCTCTATGGGTAAATGCCAATTTGATGAAATTTGGAATCTGTGCAAGTTAATATAATAATCCAATAAATTTCAAGACTAGACCTAAAAATGCAATTCTATTAAGTGCCCAGCAGAGCGGGTGGATAACAGCTACCCATGTAAGAACTGCCAGAGTTGAATGACGGTGCCTTGTCTGGCCCAGTACTGGGCAACCAAGCTTGGCGCACCGATATTGGCCCATGCTTGGGCCAAGACTGGGTAATCAGCCTTGGCCAACCCATTGATTACCCGAGCCTGGGCCAAGACTGGGCAACCAAGCCTCGGTTGGCCCAATGATTATCCGAGCCTGGGCCAACACTGGTTTGCCATAGAATGGCCAAGGCAAGAAAACCTAGCGTTGGGCCAAGACTAGTTCGCCATAGAATGGCCGAGGGAAAAAAACCCAGCGTTGGGTCAAAACTGGTTCACCATAGAATGACCGAGGTAAAAAAATCCAGCCTTGGGCCAAGACTGGGAAACCAAGCCTTGGCCGGCCCAAAGATTAACCGAGCCTAGGTCAAGGCTGGGAAGCCTAGCCATGGCCGTTGAACGGCAACCCGTACTTGAGCCAGAATTGGGCAACCTAGCCTTGGTCATTCAATGGAAAACCCAAAGTTAATTAATTATTATGTAATAGAATTTTAAACAGTAAATATTTATTGCTTAACGAATATTTGTTAGCAAATGCTAAAATTGAAAATTTATTATTTAAGAGCGGTTGATAGTTGATTTTTAAACGAGTTTTGTTCATGAATGAGATAAAATTTTGAAAAAAACGCTTCGCTCTTCGATAGATAATTAAATTATCTATCGAAGAGCGAAGCGCTTTTTTAGAAAATTTTCATTTATTTATGCATAAAATGCGTTTTAAGATTCCATAAGTTGTACAAGTATGACAGAGATATTTTCGTTTGTCCAATAGAGGGCGAGAGAGAGAAAAAATGTAAACCCTTCTTAACCAAAACAATTGCATATCGTCAAAATTGATATGGTCTTAAAAAAATTAAAATATAATAATTTACAGTTAAATTTTTAATATTGATAATTTTAAACCGTAAAATTTATGATAAGAGATTAAAAATATACAGAACAATGTACAAAGTCTAAAGTAATACAAGAACTTAACTCTTGCATTTTTTTTTAACTAATAAACATTTGTAAAAAATAGTGAATTTTCATCAAAGCACAATATTAAATAACATAAATTATACAAATTATAAACAATCACACTTCGTCACCTTGTAGATTTAGTTTATGAGAATGATGAGACATGCATCAACTCATCGGTCGTACGGCGTAGGGGTTAGTTATCGATCTAGCAAGTGCGCGGCTCGGGTTCGAATCTCGGTTAGAACAGAATGTGATTTTCACTTCATTTCTATAATTAGCGAAAGTTAGGTCTAATTTAAGAGTTAAACAGTCTGAACCTAGGTTAGCTCTACATTCAAAATAAAAAAAAAAAAAAATTACACTTAAAAAATTCTTTTTTTATCATTTTTTATCAAATGGCATGGGTTAGACTTGAAAATTAACTAAGGCCCAAACCTGGTTACCAGGCATGGGCTGGACTTGAAAATTAACTGTGGCCCAACCTTGGTAATCAGGCATGGGCCAGTCCTGGTAGCCAGACATGGGCCAGTCCTGGTAACCAGGCTTGGGCCAGCGTTATCATTCCAGATTTAAATCAAGACTGGGTCAACTCTGGCTTACAAGCCTGGCCCAGAGTTGTACATAGTTGGGCCAGGCCTGGGCCAAACCTGAGCCCACCATACTTTCCTACATGGGTAGTTTAACATAAAGTTTTTTTCATATAACATGATATAGGATACTATGGACAGAAAAAATGAATTCATACATGAAGACCAAAAATGAATCAAACCAAATCCTTCGTTCTACAGAATAGAAGTAATGCAAAGAATGACATTCTAAAAACACATATCAATTATTTTCAATAAAAGCCAAAGAATAAAGAATATCAAATCAGATATGATTAAATCCATATCAGTTGTCAATCATCAGCTGGTGAATGGAGCATGATAGGAGTTTAGTTGTCATTCGGATTAGATTTTCCCAATAAAGTCACTTAACCAAATTACGAGTTTATTACTACGTGAGGGTTACTGTCACTGAGGAAGTGTTTTCATCACATCCTATGTCCTATGTTCCATGTTAAATTTATTTTCACCGATGACGATAAACGATGACACGATCAGCATCGATCGATCGAATTTAGGCACGTCCGTAAATAATATTCACCGGAAATCCAAAAGTGTTGGGACGTTTCTATTCCGGTAACAAGCCAATCTATACCTGCGTCAAAATTTGTTCTGTGTTATATGTAATGGTTGACACTGTAGTATGTACATTGCATGTGTGTGTACGTACATGGACATGGACAGGAACACGAATCATAACAAAATCTCATTTGAATCGATTTTACGCGGGCTTTGCGCTCGTTTAAGCAAAATAATCATTCTATCACCGCCATATCTCTGAACGCCTCACATCAGCCAATCGGCCTACTCATCCTGGGCTGTTGGACCAAACAGAAATTTTCGATGCGGTGCAGGATTTCACCCGCGATCAACTCTCATTCTTGACTCTATAAAACGTATAACGTGTGTTGTATATTGTATTGTAAAATATATATACAGCTGTTGTGCACATGATTGCGTAGGACCGCAACGAGCTCCGATTACTATTTTCGTTTTTAATAATTTCATTATCACCTATCACTTATCACTTTGTCCAGTGAACAGTTTTTGTCACAAAAGAAGCGGTTTGACATTTTGGTCGTGAATATTCAATAGTTTCATGACAGACTAGGGACAAATTTTAGAATCGAGACATTTTTTTTAGAAAAATTCATAAATCTTGTAATTAATTTTCTAAAAGTATTAATTGGAAATCTTTAAAAATAGATGGTATTTATCTTAATCGATTTTAAAAATTTAAGAATATTTAAAAGATGTTTTAAGTAAGATACTCAGGAAAAACTAAAAAGTACGTTTTACTCAGATTCTGGTTACTGTTCAGTGTTTTAAATTGTACATCGTACCCCGGGGTGGTATAACATTAAATGTTTCGAAACATAATGTAAAAAAGTATAAAAGCAAACATTTACAATTTAATATTTTAAAAAGTGGTTTGTGACGGTCACTATAGTAAATAACCACTCTCACTCTTTAAAAATTATCATTTCAAACAGTAAAAAACGAAGATTCAATAATTATATTTTTGTTTTTATCGTTGCGTTAAAAATTTACTATTTTACTTAGTAACTATTTACGCTAGCTACATTATCTAAAATATATCTAAAGTAATTTTCAAATTTTTAAGCTCAAAGGCTTGAAAATCAACTAATAGATACATTTTCGAGCTCTTTCAGATAAAAAAAAATCAGGAAAATGGTTGACCTTAAAGGCCATCCCTGCAACTTCCCACTAACTCCATACTCAAGCGCTCAACATTTCGCTTATCTTGTTTTTGAGCTTTTCGAACTCAAAAATATAGTTTTCATATAACCTGCTTAAAAAATGCAAGTTTCAATGCCTGTTGAGCCAACGGAAACTAGTCAATTTCAAACCAATGCGACTGTTGCCGGGCAGGAATCAATTATTTCTTCCCGGCGGGCAGAAAATGATGATTTTCTTTCCGCGAGATGAAGTTGCAGCTTTATTTTCAATCTTATCAGAGTATCTTTTGTTTATTTTATACCTTTATAATAGTAATTCTAACCGTCAACTGTACTGACATATTATAATTCTGTTACTAAGCATAAATAAGAATGAAAAAAGAAAACTATTCAATTTACGAATAATGTTTAATAAAAAATAAACCATTACTTTCTTGAATTGTAGTCTTTAATTTTCTTAATAAGTTTTATAATGAAATGGTATTTTCGCTATTTGTCTGAAACTATCTAGTTCTAGTTGGCTCCAGACATTGAAACCAGCATTTTTAATACAACTTATATGAAAAATATAATGTGTGACGCGGGATGAAACACGATTTCAGACCGAGTGATGCGAGCCCTCGCTTCGCTCGGTCAGGCAATTTTGATCTGGTCTAAAATCGTTTAGATTCATCCCTAGTCACACAATATACTATTTTGTGTTATTTTAAGCTCTCCGAGCTCAAATAGATAGCTGTTCTGTACTTTTGTGCCTTCCGCACAATATCAGAGGAAGCAGTGTGTGTTATTTCCGGTACTCTGCCTCTCAGAGTCCTAGCTGAGGAAAGACGGAACCTATATCAACGAAAAAGGTCAACCACACTGAGCCCTGAAGAACTTAGAAGGGAAAAACGGCAACACAGCATCGAAAGATGGCAACAGGAGTGGAATTCTGCAGAGAAAGCTCGGTGGACGTACCGTCTCATACCTCGGATTGATGTGTGGTTCAACCGGAGTCTCGGTGAGATCAACTATTATTTAACGCAGATGTTATCAGGACACGGATGTTACCGGAAGTATCTACACCGCTTTAAGCACGATGATACCCCAGAGTGTCCGTCCTGTCCAGGGGTCAATGAAGATGCGGAGCATGTTTTCTTTGTGTGTCCACGTTTCAACTAACAGCGCGATGAGTTAGAGAAGATTCTGAAAAAGAGAACCCAACCAGAATCAATAGTAAAAGCAATGTTGTCGTCAGAAGCTGCCTGGAACGCCACAAGCACTTTTGCTACAAAAGTGCTTACAGAGTTGCGATCCATTGAGAGGAAAAGAGCGAAAGACAGAATCTAGAAGAAAGAAATAACATCTTAGCCACCAGAAGGAAGAGCGGCAGCTAATTCCTCCCCCCGCGAAGAAATGCCTTACGGCGGTACCATGGGGGATCAGAGGATAGAAGAGAAAGGGGTTTAGGGTTTAGTGGGTAGGGGCGTCAGCGTCGAGTTTTAGCATGACGCTGCGTCGAGTCACCACATATCCAGGCCAAACAGCTATGCCTAGAATCCGTAAAAAGGATTCCCCCCCCTAAGGAAAAAAAAAAAAAAAAAAACACACACACACCTCGTGTCAGGCTTGCTGGGTCCCGCATCGGGCGCCTCCCCAGGTGGCGGATAGGGGAATGTCCGGCATATCTGCACGTCAGATGCGTCGGGTACCGAGGAAATAGAATACTCGGGGTGGACCAAAACCTAGCAAAAGATGATATGAAAATGACAGATCAATTTCAAACATCGTCTACGGTGCAGAGGGGGATACCTCAGTGCCGGCAAGGGAAGGCGTGCAAACGGGCCTCAACTCGTCGTTATCAAGCGATCGTTTGAACAGCGGAGTAGACCCCATGGCTCTGCTGTCTAGCAATGCTAGCAAGGTTACAGAGAGTACGAAATCAGCCCAGATGGCAGAGAACGGACAGCTGAGCAACATTCCTCCAAAAAGTGGAGGACCTTTTGCTCCTGTTACTAATCAAACCTACCGAGGAAGAATCAACTCTGTACCGACCGTTACAGGCCAACAGTCACCAATGGAAAGGCTCGGCAGCAAGATCGAAGAGTTAGCCGACTTCATAAAAGACAAGAAGAATCTCCATCATGAGATCAGAAAATTGGTTACATCTATTAGTACGGCATATAGGCTGGCCAACAAATCACCGACGTCGGCGTCAACGACTCAAACATCTCCGAGTCTGAGCAAAAAATCACAGCCACCTCTGGTCACTCCTAAGAAATTATCACAGCAGGGAGAGGGCATCAACAAGAAGAGGCTGCTGTCCATGCCCAGTCCTTCCGCAGAAATTGACAAGCCAGCACAGAAAAAGACAGCCCAGGATGATACCTGGACCAGAGTGACTCGGCAAAACAAGAAAAAGAAAGAACAGGAGCCAGCGGCTCAATCTGCTACAGCCCAAAACCAGCCAAACAACGGTGGCTCCAAGAAACTGAGGAGGAAGAAGACAAAAACTAAAGCTGTGCTTGTCCAAAAAGTTGAAGGGCGAACATACGCCGATCTCCTCAAGGAAATCAAGGCCAAGGTAAGCCCTGTCGAGACGGGCGTAGACATAAAGTCTATTAAAAAGACGAACCACGGAGGCGTTCTCCTTGAAATGGCTCGAAAGACCGAAGACAGCAAGGCTTTCACCGATGCAGTAAAGTTAGCCACTGCAAACATCGGCACGGTCAAGACGCTAACACCGACAACAACGATCGAGATCCTCGACTTGGATGAAATCTCTACCGAGAGCGAAGTCCGTGAAGCACTCAAACGTGAATTCACTGACAACCTGGAGGTCAAACGGGTAAATTTGACAAAACCCACACCACGAGGCAAACGGGCAGCCTTCTGCGAAGTAGACGAGGCCAGTGCGATTAAGGCCCTTGACAAGGCCCGTATAATGATCGGTTGGGTGAACTGTCGTATACGCCCAGTTGCAAAAGTAACACGCTGTTTTTAATGTCTTGGTTTTGGACACTAAACACGTCAGTGTGCGGGACCAGACAGAAGCAAGTGCTGCTACAAATGTGGTGGAGAAAACCATAAGGCTGTAAACTGCATGGAGAAGCCAAAATGCTTCCTTTGTGCTCCGGACAAAAATGCCCAGGATGGTCTATGCCATATTTCTGGCACTGGAGCTTGCAAGGCATTCCGCACAGCACTTGTAGAAGCCACGAGAGGGCAGAAATGACACGCATACTACAAGTCAACTTGAATAGGTGCACCTTGGCACAAAACCTGCTGCGCCAGCGTGTCTTTGAAGATAAAATCGACGTCTGCTTTATCTGCGAACAATATCTAAACATCGAAGGTAAAACATGGTTCGCAGACGAAACTGGCATGGCAGCAATTTGGATTGTGAACACAAAGAGCGGGTTTTGTCTGGATTCAAACCCCCACAACCTACTTCATGAGCGTTTATCTCTCACCTAACGAAGGGATTAGTGTTTTCCGACAGAAACTGGTGAATATAGAAAATTCGGTCACTAAATTCGACGGCGAAGTCATCGTAGCCGGAGACTTCAATGCTAAATCGGCTGAGTGGGGCGCTGCTTTCTCCGACACCAGAGGTAACGAGGTCACTGACTTCGCGGATCGACTCGACCTTATAGTGCTGAACACCGGGAGCACCACGACCTTTAGAAGACCAGGGTACCAAGAATCCATCCTCGACATCTCGTTGGCGACTCCAAGGACTGTCAACATGATCGAATACTGGACTGTATCCGAAGAATACAGCGGCAGTGATCACCAGTTCGTGACATTCAACGTTGGATTGGCATCTGCTTCGGTTTCATAACGCGACCTTTCTAAGCGGAAGTGGAATGCCAAGAGGCTTGATCTAGAGGCATTGCAAGCTTCACTTGCACGAAGCTGGTCTATCCTTTAGAACAACCCGACTCCGGATACCTGCAGCGAGACGGAAAAGGTAGTGCTAAATACGATGAAGAAAATTGCTGCCGCATGTGACGCCTCTATGCCGCGGCTGAAAAATCAGAGTTTCCCTAGGCCAGAGTTCTGGTGGTCAACAGACATAGCAGAACTCCGGAAAAAATGCAACAGACTACGTCGGCTAGCAACGAGAGCTGCGAAACGCTTGCCCAATCAAGATCTACATTTGAGCGAGTATAAGCAGGCCAAAAAGAACCTAAACCGGGCAATCAAAGCAAGCGACGCGAAACTGTGGCAAGAGATCTGTAACGACCTTGATAAAGATATCTGGGGTAAAGCCTACCAAATTGTCACCAAACGACTTGGAAAGGCTCCACCAGAAGCGCCGAAGTCTCCAGCCTTAATGGACAGCATT
This sequence comes from Cotesia glomerata, assembly GCF_020080835.1. Taxonomy (NCBI): domain Eukaryota; kingdom Metazoa; phylum Arthropoda; class Insecta; order Hymenoptera; family Braconidae; genus Cotesia; species Cotesia glomerata. The sequence continues at coordinate 8,208,035 of NC_058166.1, read as the reverse complement.
GTAGCGGAGCTTTTCCCCAACTACCCGCCGCGGGAGAAGAAACTCTACACTAAAAACAGCGAAGTAACACCCTTTACAACTAAGGAACTACAAGACGCGGCCAAGTCACTCAAAACAGGAAGGGCACCCGGCCCTGATGGTATCCCAGCATCGGTGATCAAGACTGTAGCCCTGGAATACCCAGACATACTCCTGAACACCTACAACGCATGTTTGGCAACTGGCACGTTTCCCGCGGTCTGGAAGCGGCAGAGATTGGTTCTGCTAGATAAAGGCAAAGGTGGCCCTATAACACCCTCGTCGTTCAGACCACTTTGCATGCTGAACATTGCTGGGAAATTGCTCGAAAAGCTTATACAGGGAAGACTACGAAACGACATCGATCGTGCTGGAGGCTTTGCCGCAAACCAACATGGCTTCCGGAAAGGACGTTCAACAGTCGGCGCGATCCAGACAGTCGTAGGGACAGCGAGAGAAGCATGGACTGGTAGCCTCAATGCTCGTAGAGTATGCATTCTCCTCACGCTAGATGTCAAAAACGCATTTAACAGCGTGAATTGGGGAGATATCCTAGACGCTCTGGAATACAAATTTGACGCAAATCCAGAGAATTTGGCACTAATCGACAACTACCTTGAAGAAAGAAAGCTAATAGCGGAAACTATATAAAGACCACAAGAATACGCCATAACGGCTGGCGTGCCGCAAGGCTCAATAATGGGGCCCGATTTATGGAACGCCGACTATGACGAGCTTCTTAAAATTCTGTTACCAAAGCAAGTAGGGCTTTGCAGACGACGTCGCGGCCACGATAATAGTAGACAGCGTAGAGGAGGCCGAACTACTAGTTCGGGAAACCATTGATGCCATGGAAACCATTTTCGCGAACATCTCGATTATGCATGCCAGAAAGCCAGCAAGACGGTGTCTAGCCTAGCAAGAATTATGACCAACACCATGGGACCAAGAACAAAAAAGAGAAGAGTTCTTTTAGAAGCAGTCCACTCGGTACTGCTTTATGGAGCTGAGATATGGGCAGACATATTAAAGCAGACCTACCGGCGAAAGATAGCAGCAGTACAGCGGCGAGGCGCTCTCAGGGTTGCCTGCGCCTACCGCATAGTTTCCGAAGCGGCTGTATTGGTCATTGCGGGAGCCACGCCCATCGACCTATTAGCGTTCGAGAGAGTTAAACTCTATGACGCTAAAGATAGTGACGAAAACATGAAGGACGCAAGAACGAGGATAAAGGCAGAAACGCAGCAAGAGTGGCAAGACCGATGGACATCAGGAGAGACGGGCAGATGGACAGCGCGTCTGATCCCAAACCAACGTCTGGCTTTCTCGAAAGCACGGGGATACGGACTTCTTCCTGACCCAGCTATTGACGGGACATGGGCAGTTCAATGCCTATCTTTTCAAGATGGGTTTGCACAGCACACCAACGTGCAAATACTAGCCAGACAAAATTGACAACGCCGAGCACACGTTTTTCGAGTGTGATCGGTGGAAGGACGACAGAATCAGCACCGAAGAAACAATAGGCACAACGCTATCCCCTGAGAGCTTGGGAACCTACATGATCACAAAAGAAGAAAACTGGTCAGCTATCGCAGCCTACGCGCATTGTCTTTTAAACGAAAAAATCGCAGAAAGGGATTAGAAACCAGTAGTAACAAGAAGTAGGTGTCGTGAGACACAACATGGACTGGATCGAAGTAATGCTAACGCGGTCCCGATCCAGTCTTCCCTGTAACATCTATGGGGAAAGGAGGGAGGAGGATGTTTAGTCAGTATTGTTGCAAAATAATATTGACTTCTGAGTCCGACATACCCAGGCACCAACACCTAGTCCTGGCACCAACACCAAGTCCTGGCATACGTAAATGTATTTTACCTCCTCTATAAAAAAAAAAAAACACACATACACACACACACACAGACATAGTGACATCCTCACGGGAATAGTCAGGGAAGCTTCCTAGGACCTCAAAACGTCGAGATCTGATGAAAACTCGATTTTCGAAAAACGGGGTAAAACCAATAACTTCCCAATTTTTGAAAATTTTCAATTTTCTTAGCGGGAAATTAAAGAATTATCTATTTTTTCATGTTTTGTTTTCATGCAAAATATAAATATGTAAGTGAAAGCTTAAGTATAAGCATTTTATTCGCTAAATAATAATTTATCAACATTATGTATAAAAATGCAATTTTTTTTTTTAACTCAATTTATAAAAAATGAAAGAAGATGATGTCGGAGTGTCAATTATTAAAAGTACTCAGTACGGAGTTAATCTGAAGAATATTCAAACGAATTTAAAATAAAAATAAAGAAAGGACCGAGTACGAGATCGTCAAATGCAAAAGGTCATTTGATTTATTACATAGTAAAGACGGTAAAAGCCAGCCTATATATAGGGAATGTATATAGGTAACAAGTTGAAGTAAAACACAGAAGGTAGAAGGTAGATCTATGTAATGAGAAAGTATCATAGCGGGGTTCGATTAAACGTCATCTCGTGTAACCATTGTATGAAAAGCATCTCTTATTTCTCTTCCTACCATATATATTATACGTGTTTGAGGAATGAAGGAGGAAAACACTAGGAGCTTGAAGTTTATGTCGTGAATTAACAAGTTGACGAGAACTCATGTCGTTAAACTAGTTTTCAATTCGATCGTTAACGTTATTGTTTTGAGGGTAGTAAAAGGTTATAAAAATTAAGTATGTATGAAGAAAAATATATATTTTTTAGTGTTTTATGATATAAAACAGTTTTGTTAATTTGATCAATAAAGAGTACAATTTTTGGAAATTCTTTCTCTAACTTCCCGCTAAGAAAATAAATGATTTTCAAAAATCGGAAAGCTATTGGTTTCATCTCGTTTCATTTTTATGCTCGTCGATGGACTTTTTTCAATTTTATGCCTTCTATCGATCACAAAACTTGGTTTATTTATTTTAGTCAAAATTTGAGACAAGCCTTAAGTAATTTTGACTAAATTGATAATTTTTACTTATAAAAAATATTCTTTCACTTGGATTTTCAATAAAAATTGTTATTAATTGAACTTTTGTTGAATAATAATTTATAAAAAAACATTCATAAGTAGAGAACAATAACTAAAAAGTTCGATAAAAATTTTGAGATCCGGAAAAAAAAAATTATTTGATTCAAATTTAATATTTTTGATCCAAAAATATTATTTTGAAGAACTAGGTTACTTTAAATCAAGAAGAAAAATTTTTAAGTCAAGAAAAATTTGGTTGATTTAAAAAAAATTAGGAAAACGGTTGACCCTGAAGACCATCCCTGCAACTTCCCGCTAATTCAATATCTAGGCGCTTAAAATTGCACCAATGACGTTTTTGAGCTCTTCGAGCTCAAAAATACAATTTATGTGTTATTTTGAGCTCTCCGAGATCAAAAAGATAGCTTTTCTATGCTTTTGAGCTCTTCAAGCCTAAAAGTCTGATAGAAGTTTAGTAAAAGACTATTTTTGAATTTTCAAACCGCAACTTCTGAATGAATGAACCGATTTTCACGTGGTTCACGGCATTTGACGCAGTTTTTTCAGCCTCATACAGAATCTTTAAGTTTAAATTGATCGACTTAGGAATTTCGGAGCAATTTCGAAAAAAGACTTTTTTTGGTTTTATTTCGTTCACGATATCTCTCAAACAAATCAAACGATTTTGACCGGATTAGCGGAGATCGACGTGGTTTTTCAACGTTAAGAGCTGATTAATTTTTGGAGTTGATTGACAAAGCCGTTTAAAAATTATTCCAAAAAGACCACCTTCAAAAAAAATTTTTTTCTTAGTTTCTTTGAGATTTCTCAAAATTTCTTAAAATCTATCGGTCCGAATCGGTTCAAATTCACGGGAAATCTAAGTTTAAGGGAACTCTTTAGAACGCCGTTTGGTAGGTTTCTATCGGTTTAATCGTTCAAAAGTTATAAGCGGTTCACACACACACACACACACACACACACACACACACACACACACACACACACACACACACACACACACACATATGATGACAACATCGCGGGGGTAGTCAGGGAAGCTTACTGTAACTTTAAAACTTCGAGATCTGATGAAAACTTAATTTTTGCAAAACGGGGTAAAAACAATAACTTCTCGATTTTCATAGCGGGAAGTTGAAAAAATCTTCTCTTTTCAATTCTTGAAATTTTAACACTAAATAAATAAAATCACGTCAAAGAACAATACCAGCAACAGTAAATGTAATACTTTTTTCAGAACAAGTCATTTAATTTCCTCAACATTGAGATTTCTTCGTCTCGAACGGAAACGTTTTAAGGATAAAAATGTAATAAATAAAAATAATGCCTTTTATTTAACTTTATTTTTTGCAAAGGCTCTTTAATATGAAATAATACAGCTGGCTTTTTCTCAAGTTAATCCGACGGAAAGTGCAGATTTTAGTCCTCAAGTTAATTTATGCTTTATAATATATATTATTTATCTTCCGAGATTTTTTATTCAAACTAGAGTATGCTTTTTTATAATTCCAACTCAAGCTTTCCATTGCTGATAATTTTATGATTATTATTCATTTAATATATTTATTTAATTCGACGACTGACAGGGGTAAGATCGAAGCTTTCACCGAAAACCTTCAGAATAAAAAGTTTCTGAGGACACAAAATGTACCTCTATTGCAGAGGTTATCATCGGAACTCTCGGTAAACCGTATCTTGACATGGCTATCAATCAACCTTGATCTTGTCTATTCGCCAGATATGAGCTATACATCCTGCACCGCATCCTGCATATAAAAAGGTCTTTTATCGCCAACACATACATGTACATACAAACTACGTATTTCAGTGAATACAGCTGAAAACACACTGGAAGGAATAAACAAAACATTGCCGCGATTTCCTTCCAAATCGTTTTTTACCGTAGGTACATCCGCCGAATTTTGAAATTTTAAAAGATCGAATGAATATAAAAGATTGATTGTTAATTTCATTTCTCGTTCTGGTTCAATGGAAAATTTTCCTATCGATTTTATTTTTCATTTAAAAACGTTAAAAAAATTTAAGTAAAAAAATTTACTTTTGATTTGAGTTTTCACAAGTTAAGAATTGAATTTTCCACAAATGTTAGAGCTCAAATATTTTTATAATTTTAGTTTCAAAAAATCATGAAATAAACTTTGGCCAAAAATAAAAAAAAAATATTTTAAAATATTGGATAAAAGTTTTTTCAAAAGTGACAAACTTCAAATTTTAAGATTTCAAAAAGTAAAAAAAATTTCTCAGAATTGTAAAGTATAAGAAATTACTTTTGATTAGAATTTTTAAAAATAATAAGGTTCAAAAATTTACTTGAGATATGAATTTTCAAAAATCAACAAAAAATTACTCTAAAAATTGTCAAATTCGATACTATACTTTTGAAATAAGTTTTTTTCAAATTCTATAAAAAAAAATTTCGATAAAATAGAAAAAAAAATATGTCCTTTCATACACCGAAGTATTTACAGTTTCAATCGCACGGTACTTCTTTGCCTTCTACCCTATGCAAAGAGTAGCCGTGTCAACATCAACAGTTAATTCGATTTGTTTGTTCGAGTTACATATTTGAGCATTTGAACAAAATTCGATAAAAATCCATTCGGATAAACTTAACGAATATATTCACTAGCCGACACCTAAAACCGTAATCTTACAATAAATTTAATCCTATTTCACTAATTCAACTTTGGCTAGCATCAATACTCTGATTTATTTAAAATTTTTCTTATCATCGAACTAAAAGTTGTTAATAAGATTCGAATAATGTGATGAGTGACCTCGTCCTCCGGGATTACCAGAGAAACCTTTCGAAAAGATAAACTTTAGTATTATTACCGTGTTAAAGACACTATTTCATTTATTGTTACTCCAGAAGCTGAGGAAAATCTAATTTTTTTCTTAAAACAATTTCCCATCTCTTCTTTTTCCTCTTATACTATTCTCGAGAAAAATTTCATGATCCGGCCTTATATATCCATTTATTGCGATATCACAAACTTTTTTGTCCATAATTGGCCATGGCACAAAATTTTATGTCTATATATGGCCTTATATGCCATATAATTTTTAATACGTCCTGATATGTTCATACATAGTCTGGTATGAAAATTAACCATGTCAGGTTATTTATGGCCATATCAAGATATATATGTTTCAATGTATTCTGATTAGAATATGCTTATATACAACCAGAGATGGTCATATTTTTGTTTAAGACTTTTTCCATAAAAATTTTTTACATGTGCTCTATTTTCTAAGAATATAGTTCCAAAAGATCAGAAAAATACCTCAATTACAAGTTTACAAGCATGTATGGATAACATATTCCATGCTTGCCCTCGCGGTTTTGAATCACGATGGAGCCCCGGTGGAAGTGGAACTACCAAATAATTACAGTGGGTTCTTCGTGGATCCACAGTGGTTTTGTTCCATTTAGCCACCGTGAACGCTTCGTGGTTCCACGATGCTTCCACGGTGCGACCCTGAGAGTTGCCATCGTATATCTACGGTGTTAAGGTTTTTAGTTGCAATCGTGGTTCCATCAAAAAAACACGAAGTATCGACTAATTTCCAAGGGCGATGGGATTGGTAGGAGCACCGGAGAACCACGGTGAACCCTCAGAATTTCCATGGTGTATTTACAATGTTTAGATTTTCGGCTACTACGGTGGTTTTACCAAAAAAGCACGAAGTACCCACTCCGATTATTAATTCGAATATATTTTTCCGATTTATTAACATCTTTTCAAATTATTTACAAATATTTACAAAATCAATACGGCTTACTTTTTTTAAAAATAGTAAAAGATGGTATGTAAAAAAAACTTGAATTATATCCATAACATCTTAGAACAAAAATATCTAGAAATATGTTACAACAGTCGTTTTATTAATTTTTGACATTAAACTCTGCCGGATGCCTAACGAGTACATCATTAAATTTATATGAGGTTGAAGACAGATTAATGCTTGGAAAACAAACTTCTTCCACATTTACGAAAAAAAGCTTTTTACGGCTATATTTGTGGATGAATAACATCCTTAATTTATAATTTCACAACACCAATGTAAAATAAAAAGTATCGAAGTCGGATAATGGCTGGATTATGATCCCGAGTCGAAATTCGAGTTCCGTTTTAACCGTAATTTTTTCCCATCTCAATTTTACGGTCAAAACAGACTTGGCGCTGTATTGATAGCTCATTTAAACTGAGGCCTGGTTTCGCTATAACTAGTGGAGTCTTGTCCCATTCGACCACGATTACGGTCAAACCAGGCTTAAAATAATAATAATATCAAACATAATAATAATAAATAATAAGTTAAATTTTAAAATTCTTAGGGGTCCGGGTTTAAATCCAACTGAAATCCCATTTATTTATTTATTTTCGTTTGTTGAATCGCTGTAATAATAATTGTTATTATGAATAATAATTATTATTGTTATAAAAAATAAGTTATAGTAATTAATAATAATTGTCATTAACATAAAAATTTGTAATTAAAAATTATTACAATTACTACTCTAAAAATCGTTTATGAGCACAAAAAAATATATAAATTGATTTTTAAACAAAAAAACAAAAATGAATGATTTCCCAATTTGAGAGAGTATTTTTTCACGAACAGGGATTATTTACTGTCCACCCGGGAAAAAATAATCGGGACTGATCAGACCTGTTCATATTTGATCAGGCCTGAAATCCGACCTGATCAAGCCTGTTCATGTATAATCAGGCCTGAAATCCGACCTGATTAGGCCTGTTCATGTATGATCAGGCCTGAAATTAGGCCTGATCAGACCAGTCCATGCCTGTTCATGTCTGAAGTCTTAAATACGCTCAGACCTGATCAAGCCTGTTCATGCCTGTTCATGTCTGAAGCATTAAATATGCTCAGACCTGTCCATGCCTGTTCATGTCTGAAGCGTTAAATACGCTCAGACCTGATCAGACCTGTCCATGTCTGATCTAACTTAAAATAGATAAGGATTAAAATTCCATATATCAGCTTACAAGAACTGTTCATGCATGATTTGCCTTCTTAAATGATATTTTAAGTCTGGAAGAAAAATTTTATCGAACTATAGACTGCAGGTCTATTTTTAAAATTAATTTGTTCCGTATGACGTATCAGTTTCTATCCCCTTATAAATTTTAAATGAACAACTTTCATAAAAAATTTCGGCTTATATAAGCATGAACTTTTTAATTTTCAATGCCAAAACGATGATTTTTAACGATGAATTTTGACGCAATGACATAAAATTTTTTACTGTATTCCATTGAATACGCGAAAAATAAGATTATTTAGTAAAAGTTTGAGTTTGATAGCGTGAAAATACCAAAATATATCAATTGATATCGATAGGCGATAAGTCCTTTCAAGGTATCTGTTATTATCTTAAGCTACGCCTTGGTCCATTGCAGTAGTGTCAAAGGCTGCTAAATTGTAGAACACAAATAATTCTTCATTTCCTATACGTTTTAACTAAAAAAAACTTCAAGTTTAAAAGAAAACAATAAAATTATGATTACGGAATAAACCTAGAAAAAATTTGTTTTTTTTTTACTTTACATAGAACCATATGTTAATGGAGCGAAAAAAATATATAGCCGTCCCAAATAAATCACTCTAATATACCCAGTAAAAAATTTTACGTCATTGCGTCAAAAATCTTAGTGTTAAAAATTTTTTTGTTCAATATTTAACACTTTTATGTGTAAATTTAACATTTATTCTGTTAAATCAACACAAAAAAGTGTTAAATATTTAACATAAAAATTTTTAACACAAAATTTTTTGAGGCAATGACGCGAAATTTTTTACTGTATATAATTAATTATTAATAATTTATAAATTAAGTATAGAACTCCGTTAACTATAAGGATAAGTCATGTATAAAATTTAAATTACTTAAAGTAGTTTGAAAGGTACACTAGGATTAAGATAAGTCATTGGGTCAACAGGTAAAGTATCAGTCTGAAGAGCGCAACGTACATGGTTCGAATCCCCGTCGGCACCAAACTTTTTTTTTCTGTTATGGACCTGATCGAGTCAGACATGAACAGATCTGATCAGACATGAACATGCCTGGCCAGGTTTGATCAGACCCGGTCATTTTTCATATCTGATCAGACCCGAAGACTCATGCCTGTTCATATCTGATCAGATCTGATCATTTTTCCCGGGCAGTTTGTGCAGATAAGGAGTAAGGAGGTAGGAGGATAGGATTAATTATGTTAAATTAACCTAATACGCTTCGTAAATTAAGAAATAAATAAAAATCGCATTCCCGGGAAAAAATGATCAGATCTGATCAGATATGAACAGGCATGAGTCTTCAGGTCTAATCAGATATGAAAAATGACCGGGTCTGATCAGACCTGGCCAGGCATGTTCATGTCTGACTCGATCAGGTCCATAAAAGAAAAAAAAAGATTGGTGCCGACGGGGATTCGAACCATGTACGTTGCGCTCTTCAGACTGATACTTTACCTGTTGATCCAATGACTTATCTTAATTCTAGTGTACCTTTCAAACTACTTTAAGTAATTTAAATTTTATACATAACTTATCCTTATAGTTAACGGAGTTCTATACTTAATTTATTAATTATTAATAATTAATTATACACAGTAAAAAATTTCACGTCACTGCGTCAAAAAATTTTGTGTTAAAAATTTTTATGTTAAATATTTAATACTTTTTTGTGTTGGTTTAACAGAATGAATGTTAAATTTACACATAAAAGTGTTAAATATTTAACAAAACAATTTTTAACACTAAGATTTTTGACGCAATGACGCAACATTTTTTACTATGTATATTAGAGTGATTTATTTGGGACGGCTATGTATTTTTTTCGCTCCATTAACATATGGTTCTATGTAAAGTAAAAAAAAAATTTCTTCTAGGTTTATTCCGTAATCCGAACAAAAACAGTTTCACTGTAAAAAAATCGCGCCTAGTCCACGTTCATAAGACTATTAAGAAAAAAAATTTTTTTTTCTTTACAAAAAGATATAAAATAAAAAATTGAAAAATCCAAGTAACCGATATGGTTGTATATGATTTTTGGACATTAAAAAAAATTTTGTTGTAAATTTAAAAATTAAAAGAAACAATTTTGGATCGTATTTAGTGTGCGTGGTTACGAAATATTTCACTTTTTATGAAATTCCTAAAATCTATCTACTAGGACTTTTAAAAAAAAATTGAAGTACACAATGACGCACACCAAGTACGTTCCAAAATTGTTTCTTTTAATTTTTAAATTTACAACAAAATTTTTTTTAATGTCCAAAAATCATATACAACCATATCGGTTACTTGGATTTTTTAATTTTTTATTTTATATCTTTTTGTAAAGATAAATTTTGGTATTTTCACGCTATTTAACTCAAAGTTTTAATAAATAATCTTATTTTTCGCGTATTCAATGGAACACAGTAAAAAATTTTATGTCATTGCGTCAAAATTAATCGTTAAAAATCATCGTTATAACATGGAAAATTAAAAAGTTCATGCTTATATAAGCAAAAACTTTTGATGAAAGTTGTACATTTAAAATTTATAAGGGGATAGAAACTGATACGTCATACAGAACAAATTAATTTTAAAAATAGAACTGCAGTCTATAGTTCGATAAAATTTTTCTTCCAGACTTAAAATATCATTTAAGAGGGAAAATCATGCATGAACAGTTCTTGTCAGCTGATATATGGAGTTTTAATCCTTATCTATTTTAGGTTAGATCAGACATGGACAGGTCTGATCAGGTCTGAGTATTTAACGCTTCAGACATGAACAGGCTTGATCAGATCTGATCAGGTCTGAGCGTATTTAATGCTTCAGACATGAACAGACATGAGCAGGCATGAACAGGCTTGATCAAGTCTGATCAGGTCTGAGCGTATTTAACACTTGAGACATGAACAAGCATGGACAGGTCTGATCAGGTCTAAGCGTGTTCAACGGTTCAGACATGAACAGGCTTGATCAGATCTGATCAGGTCTGAGCGTATTTAATACTTCAGACATGAACATGCATGAACAGACATGAGTAGGCATGAACAGGCTTGATCAGGTCTGATCAGGTCTGAGCGTATTTAACACCAGACATGAACAGACATGGACAGGTCTGATCAGTCCTGATTATTTTTTCCCGGGTTGCCCTAACCAAGAACCGAACTTGGAACCTATCGCTTGCCAGACTTACGCGCTACCCGCATCGCCACACGGCCGACTGAAAAAAGCTGAATCTCAGTAGTAACATAAACTTTTTAAATGACGCGTCTTCAAATGACTAAGTTCTAAGTGGAATCTGATAAAAGGAACTTTACGAAGAAATTAAATGAATAATAATTATTATTATATCTACAAACATTCAAAATTGAAATTTAGTTTCCCATTCTCAAATATTTATCTTATACTTCTATTATCAATTGTAAAATTCGGTAATTGTTTATTTTCACAGCGTGTGAAATCAACATGATTAGATTTTTTTCTACTTAATCGATATAATCAACTTCCCGCTAAGAAAATCGAAGATTTTTTTCGAGAAGTTATTATTTTCACCCCGTTTTACGAAAATCGAGTTTTCATCGAATCTCGACGTTTCGAGGTCCTAGGAAGCTTCCCTGACTATTCCCGCGATGGTGTCTGTATGCCTGTATGTGTATGCCTGTATGTGTGTGTGTGTGTGTGTGTGTGTGTGTGTGTGTGTGTGTGTGTGTGTGTGTGTGTGTGTGTGTTTTTTTTTTTTTTTTTTTTTTATCTTAGGGGGGGGAATCCTTCTTACGGATTCCAGGCATAGTTGTTTGGCCTGGATATGTGGCGACTCGACGCAGTGTCATACTAAAACTCGACCCTAACGCCCCTACCCACTAAACCCTAAACCCCTTTTCTTCTTTCCTCTAATCCCTCATGGAAACCGCCGTCAGGCATTACTTCGTGAGGGGAGGATCCAGCTACCGCTATTCCTTCTGGTGGCTAAGGTGTTATTTTTCCTTCCTTCTAGTTTCTGTCATTTGCTCTTTTTCTTTCAATGGAACGCAGCTCTGTAAGCACTTCTGTGGCAAAAGTGCTTGTAGCGTTCCAAGCAGTTTGATTCGACAACATTGCATCTACTATTGTCTCTGGTTGGATTCTCCAGTTCAGGATCCTCTCTAACTCCTCACGCTGAGGATCGAAACGTGGACACACAAAGAAAACGTGCCTTGCGTCCTCAATAACCCCTGGACAAGACGGGCACTCCGGAGAATCGTCGTGCTTAAAGCGGTGCAGATACTCTCGAAAGCACCCATGTCCTGACAACATCTGCGTTAGGTAATAGTTGACTTCACCATGGTTTCGGCTCAGCCAAACGTCGATCTTTGGTATGAGGCGGTGTGTCCATCTTCCTTTTGCTGCGGCGTCCCACTCAAGTTGCCATCGCGAGATGCTGTGCTGCCGTTCTTCTGTTCTTAGTTCTTCAGCGCTCAGTGTAGTTGACCTCTTTCGATGGTAAAGGGCCCGTCTTTCTTTAGCTAAGACTCTAAGCGGCAGAGTTCCAGAAATGACGCACACTGCTTCCTCTGATATTGTTCGGAAGGCGCTGGCTACTCTTAGCGCGCTCAGTCGGTAAACCGGACATGCTTTCCTCCATGATTCTTGGGTCTCAAGTGCGTCGGACCAAATGGATATCCCATACGTGAGGACCGATGTAACTACTGATGATAGCAATAACCTCCTTGTCTGCTTCGGGCCACCGATGTTGGGCATCAATCGTACTAGGTTAGCCACTACTGCTGATGCTTTGGCGGTCACGTGTTCAACTTGTTGTTTGAAGTTAAGTCGGGAATCGAGCATCACTCCCAGATATCGAATGAATGGTTGGGATGTGATTTCTTGGTCTCCGACGTTTAAATTGATCGTTTCCACCACTTTTCTGCTAGTGATAAGTACAGCCTCGGTCTTCTGTTTAGCCAGTTGTAGGTTTACTGTGTCCATCCACTGGTTAATTCGCTCAAAGGTGATCGTGAACATATGATTTATCTCATCAATATGCTTGGCGACGATTACTACGGCTACGTCGTCCGCGTACGCTACCAGTTTGACATTTCTTGGTAGTTTCAGTCTCAGCAATCCGTTGTACATGATATTCCAGAGAAGTGGACCGAGAACAGAACCCTGCGGGACGCCTCCAGTAACATCATACTCCTTTGGACCATTCTTCGTGTCATATCTAAGGACTCTATTCGTGAAGTAGCTAGCGACTATCCTTCGTAGATATCCTGGTACGTTCATCTCTTGAAGAGCTTGCATGATGCGATCCCAGTTGGCGGAGTTGAAGGCATTTTTGATGTCTAGGGTTGCCACCAGACAATATTTCTTCGTTCCACCCTTCCATCTGGTACCGGCGATTGCGTCTTTGGCTATACCGACAACCAGGTTGATTGCGTCCAGGGTTGATCGTCCTTTTCGAAATCCGTACTGATTGTCTGCTAATAGTGGATCGACAACTGCTTCTATCCTTTGGTGGATTATACGTTCGAGTATCTTACCGGCTGTATCCAACATGCAGAGTGGACGATAAGATGACGGTTCTTCCGGTGGCTTTTTCCTTTAGGAAGTAGTACCAGCCGTTGTTGTTTCCACTTCCGAGGAAAAATCCCTTCCTTCAAGCAGATGTTGTAGACATCGAGGAATAACGCTGGCGCTGCTTTAATAGATGTTTTCAAGGCAATATTAGGGATTCCGTCCAATCCCGGCGCTTTATTATTCCCGACGCGGTTACAAGCTTCCATCAGTTCTTCTTTCGTCACAGGTGGGATATCATTCAGTTCGTCTTGTGTCAACAGGTAGTTGAAAACGCGCTGTCGTGGAAACAGTGCAGTCACGATCTTCTGTAGGAGTTGAGGACACGTAGGAGACGGCATTGGCTGGTATTTCAAGTTTGCCATGACTACCTTGTAAGGTCTGCCCCACAAGTCTTTGTCCACCTCGTTGATTAGCTCTTTCCAGCAGTTCTTCTTGCTATCCTTGATGGCTTTGTTTAAGTCTCGACGAGCTTTCTTGTATTCTGCGACTAGTTCCGCTGAGTCAGGCCGCCGATAACCACGCTGAGATATTCTTCTTTTCTTGAGACACTCTTTCCGTAGGAAGCTGATGTGTTCGTTCCACCAGTGCACCGAAGGTCTTTGGTTCATGCCCCGTTTACGAGGCATGCAGGTGTCGCAAGCCTGGGTCACTCTCTTCATCAAGTCCTTGGTCATTTCTTCTGCAGATCCAGTAGTAAGCGGTTCACTATTTAGGGCAGCTACTAGAGCACCTGGGTCAAAGGATTTCACCTTCCACCCAACGATGTCAAGTTTCTTAGCCGGTCTTCTAGGATTCTGGTCCTTTGATACTTCCCAGAGAATCGCATTGTGATCGCTGGCCGTGTAGATCTCCATCACCTTCCAGTCGTAGTTTCCTCTGATGAGGCTGCTGCTGACAAAAGTAAGATCCACAATAGAACTTGCGTCTCCTTTAGTGTACGTCGGCGCATCGCCGCTGTTTAACAATACTACATCTAACGTAGAAAAAGCTTCCAGTAGTTCTTTACCTCGAGCGTTGGTGTGTTTGCTGCCCCATTCCACTGCCCAGGCGTTGAAGTCTCCAGCTATTGCCACTGGGTAGTACTGCTTCGCGTCCTCCGTCAGTCGATCCAGAAAGTCCATGAATTCAACAATAGTGAGGCTAGGTGGTGTGTAGCAGCTGTAAAAGCGGATGCCATCTACCGATGCTGCTACAAAGCCGGCGCTGCCATTGTTAACGACACTCTGGAAGGGGAGCTTGCGACAGGACCATATGACAGCTTTTTTGGTGCAGTCAGTTTCCCATGGTTGGCCGCCGAGGTGTTTATACGGTTCCGATATAAGCACAAGGTCAAGCTTCTGTTCACGTACTGTCTGCATGAGCAAATCATGTGCCGCTTCACAGTGATTGATGTTTAGCTGCAGTATTCTCATTTTCGTTTATCAGTTATCTTCTTGAGTGCCTCTTGGTATACTGGGCATCTGCTTGTGCCGGCATGATGGGCGTTATTCTCTGTACCGGATTGATCCGCACACAGTGCGCATTTAGCAGGCTTATTACATTCGGCGATTTTGTGTCCCTCTTCTCCACATTTAATGCAAAGTTTGGAGCGGTCGACTTTACTTGTGCACTGAACCGCACGGTGTCCAAAATGCCAGCATTTATAACATCGGACTGGTCTTAGTACTGTTCTAATACGACAATTGGTCCAGCCGATCCTAATCTTACCGTGTTCTCCTACCACTTTCTGCGCTACCGTTGCTGCCAGAGTCACCGACGCAATTTGTGTTCTGCTACGTAAGACCTTACGAATTTTAATGGCCTCTACTGTTATACCACAATCGTTTCCAGCTGCCTCTTGTAAAGCTGTTAGAATGTCATCTTTAGTTGTAGTATCGTCAATATCGCGAATTTCCAGGTCTTCTTCAGGTCCTGTACTAATGACATTTGCGTCCTCCTTAAGTATTCCCGCGATAGTCTTCTGCAGGTCTTTACCTCTATCACTACTGCCTTTCGACAGCGTGATGAGAATGTTCCCTGTCGCGGTCCTGCGTATCTTCTCGACTGTGTTGCGGACCTGATCTGGGCGAACGTCCGCCTTGATCCGTGTAAGTATTTCAGAATACTTATCTTTGTTCGCTGGACGGATAATAAGTGCCTCCGGTCTCGTTGCTGTTCTTCTTGGCTTCTGGTTCGGCTTCGGTGGAGGCACCAGAGGTTTTTCTGGGAGCAGTTTCTTGCGCTCCTTCTTCTTGTCCTTTCTGGACTGCACCTTTTCCCAGCCTGGCTTCTTGTTCTGTTCACAAGAGTTTTGTGGAAGATCCTTAACCACTTCCTGCTTCTTGATGGGATGACCAGGTCCAACGTCTTTCAGCTTCTTGGGAGTATGAAAAGCTCCGCCTTCGGGAGAACGAATTTTTCTTTTCAACTTCCTCAGGATGCGGCCGTCTTGGTCAAAGGATTCAGTCTCTGCCGTTGTGATAGTTTCACTTTCTTCTTCAGCGACTGATTCTCCGTCACCTTCGGCTCCAGTGTCCATCGCTTCTTCAACAACCACTTGACTGTTTCTCTCCGATGTAGCACAAGGGGTGCGGTGTAATGATGAGCGCCATTCTTCGTCCAGTTTCTTGAATCTTCCAAGAGCATTGACTACACCGGTTGTCTTGGTCTTTATCTCCTTGTGGATATTGACCTTAGTTTGGACAAACTCTTGCAGCTCAATGGTCAGCTTCTCAAGGCGCTCCAACGCTTGCGTTCTCTTCATGTCAGCGCTTGCTTCAATCGCTGCTTGTTGAGCATGAAGCCCGTTTCTATTCATGTTTGTTTCCTGTAACGTACTCATACTTTTTTGATTTACCAGCGCATCGTACGGAGTGGAGCGGGTTGCCATAACTAGGAACGGGTGTACCCTCGGAGATAGTACTCCTACCCCAGTTCCCTGAGGCCTAGCCGACACTTAGCCAGTCCCGGAATACACGGACGGACTAGACTCGCTCGGAGCGGTGAAGATTCCGATCTCTAACACTCACTGCGTACTTCCTGATCAAGGCCCGAAGTGGCTGGCTCCTGATCCACTGCTGCAACTTTCACCTCGGCAGAGCAAGCTCACATCAGCCGTGGCCTGCATCGTCGGAAACTACGATACAGGTTCCGGACACTCCCAGTGAGTTACAGCAGGAACCAATCGTCTTGCTAGGTCAGTTAGTGTGACCAACCCATTAAAGGGGAGTTTTGTCCACGGGAGCTTATTTTGTTTGGTTATTTTGCTTGGCTCCTACCCGCTGTACCTCATCAACTAAGAGATTAAGTGTCATCCAAGGACAGCGAGCGTTCTCCCATCCGCTCGGGGAGACGCGCCCGGTAGCAGTATCTCTTCTGCCCCGAGTGTGTGTGTGTGTGTGTGTGTGTGTGTGTGTGTGTGTGTGTGTGTGTGTGTGTGTGTGTGTAGGGGGGGAATCCTTTTTACGGATTCTAGGCATAGCTGTTTGGCCTGGATATGTGGCGACTCGACGCAGCGTCATACTAACTCGACACTAACGCCCCTACCCACTAAACCCTAAACCCCTTTTCCTTCTTTCCTCTAATCCCTCATGGAAACCGCCGTCAGGCATTACTTCGTGAAGGGAGGATCTAGCTACTGCTCTTCCTTCTGGTGGCTAAGGTGTTAACTATCTTCCTTCTATCTTCTGCTATTTGCTCTTTTTCTTTCGGTGGAACGCAAGTCTTTAAGGACTTCTGTTGCAAACGTGTTGGTAGCGTTCCAGGCAGCTTCTGATGACAACATTGCTTCTACTAGTGAATCTGGTTGCATTCTCTGGTTCAGGATCCTCTCCAGTTCTTCACGCTGTGGATCGAAACGAGGACATACAAAGAAGACGTGCTCCGCGTCTTCAGCAGCTCCTGGGCAGGACGGGCACTCCGAAGAGTCATCGTGCTTAAAGCGGTGTAGATACTCTCGAAAACACCCATGTCCCGACAACATCTGCGTAAGATAGTAATTGACCTCACCGTGATTCCGGTTAAGCCAAATGTCGACCCGAGGTATGAGACGGTGCGTCCACCTACCCTTCTCTGCAGCATCCCATTGTAGTTGCCATCGGCCTATGCTCTTTTGCCGTTCTTCAATTCTAAGTTCTTCCGGGCTCAGTGCAGTTGACCTTTTTCGTTGGTAAAGGGCCCGTCTTTCCTCTGCTAGAACTCTAAGAGGTAGGGTTCCAGCAATGACGCACACTGCTTCTTCTGATAGAGTGCGGAAGGCACTAGCTACTCGTAGGGCACTCTGTCGGTATATTGGTCCAGCTTTTCTCCATGATTCTTGGGTTTCCAGTGCATCAGCCCAAATGGATATTCCGTAAGTGAGCACTGATGTGACTACTGATGACAATAGTAGCCTCCTGCTCTGCATTGGGCCTCCGATGTTAGGCATCAGCCGTGCGAGACTAGCCCTCACTACTGACGCTTTGGCACTGACATGTTCCACCTGCTGTTTGAAGTTGAGTCGTGCATCCAGCATCACTCCCAGATAACGGATAAATGGTTGTGATGTGATTTCTCGGTCACCGACATTAATCTTAATTGTTTCAACTTCTTTTCGGCTGGTAATAAGCACTGCTTCGGTCTTCTGCTTGGCCAGTTGTAGGTTCACTGTATCCATCCACTGGTTGATCTTCTCAAAAGTGATGTCAAACAGATGTTGAATCTCGTCGAGGTGTTTGGCGACGATCACTGCGGCAACATCATCCGCATACGCTACCAGTTTGACACATCTTGGAAGCTTCAGTCTCAGGAGCCCGTCATACATGATATTCCACAGAAGTGGACCAAGAACAGAGCCCTGTGGCACACCACCGGTTATATCATACTCTTTTGGACCATTCTTTGTATCGTATTTCAGCACTCTATCTGTAAAATAGCTAATCACTAGTCTGCGAAGATATGTTGGCACGTTCTTCTCGTCGAGAGCTTGCATGATGCAGTCCCAATTAGCGGAATTGAAAGCATTTTTGATGTCCAAGGCAGCCACCAGGCAGTACTTCTTCGTTCCACCCTTCCATCTAGTTCCTGCGATTGCCTCTTTGGCCGTATTAACAACCAGGTTGATCGCGTCCAGGGTTGATCGTCCTTTCCGGAATCCATACTGGTTGTCTGCCAAGAGTGGGTCGACTACTGCATCTATTCGCTGATGGATGATACGCTCAAATATCTTACCCGCCGTATCTAGCATGCAGAGTGGTCGGTAAGATGACGGTTCTTCTGGCGGTTTCTTTCCTTTAGGTAAAAGTACTAACCGTTGCTGTTTCCACTTACGAGGAAAAGTCCGCTCCTTGAGGCATGCGTTGTAAGCGTCTAGAAATAATGTTGGTGCTGCCTTTATGATGGTTTTCAAGGCTATATTAGGGATTCCGTCCAATCCCGGCGCTTTATTATTTCCTACCCGATTACAGGCCTCCAACAATTCTTCTTCAGTGACAGGTGGAATGTCGTCCAGTTCATCTTGCGTTGACTGATAATTGAGACTGTGTTGCTGTGGAAACAGCGCAGTGACGATTTTCTGAAGGAGTTGGGGACACGTAGGTGACGGCATTTGTTGTTTCTTCAGGTGCGTCATGACCACCTTATACGGCCGACCCCACACGTCTTTGTCGACCTCGTATATGAGCTCTTTCCAGCATCTTCTTTTGCTCTCTTTTATGGCCTTATTAAGTTCACGACGAGCTTTCTTGTACTCTGCGATCAGCACTGCAGAGTAAGGTCGTTGATAGCCACGCTGTGATATTCTTCTCTTTCGATGACACTCTTTACGGAGGTTGCTGATATGATCATTCCACCAGTGTACCGCAGGTCTTGAATTCATAACACGTTTGCGAGGCATACTGGCATCACAAGCTTGTGTTACTCGCATCATCAGAGCCTTAGTATGTTCTTCTGCACATCCAGTCTCTATCGGATCACTATCGAGGGCTATTAGCAATACTTCTGGGTCAAGAGATTTCACCTTCCAACCGACGGTGTTAAATTGCTTGATAGGCCCCGGAGGTTCTGGTCGTTTGACGTTTCCCAGAGTATCGCATGATGGTCACTGGCAGTGTAGATGTCCAGTACCTTCCAGTTAGTGTTACCTTTAGCAAGGCTGGTACTGACAAAAGTGACGTCTACAATCGAGCTTGCGTCACCTTTGGTGTAGGTCGGCGTGTCACCACTGTTGAGCAAGACTACATCTAGTGTAGAAAGAGCTTCTAGCAGCTCTCTTCCTCGTGCATTAGTCTGCTTACTGCCCCAGTCCACTGCCCAGGCGTTAAAGTCCCCGGCTATCGCCACTGGATGATGTTGCTTCGCGTCCTCGGTCAGTCGATCCAAGAAGTCAGTAAACTCAGCAATTGAGAGGCTAGGTGGTGCGTAGCAGCTGTAAAAACGGATGCCATCTACTGATGCTGCTACAAAGCCAGCGCTGCCATTGGTAGCTACACTCTGGAAAGGGAGCTTACCACAAGCCCAGATCACAGCTTTCGTGGTGATATCCGTCTCCCAAGGTTGTCCAGCTAAATGTTTATATGGCTCCGATAAAAGCACAACGTCGAGCTTTAATTCCCGTACTGTCTGCATAAGCAGGTCATGCGCAGCTTCGCAGTGATTGATGTTAAGCTGCAGTATCCTCATGTTCGTTTATTTGTCAGCTTCTGGAGTGCTTCTTGGAAGACTGGACATCGGCCAGAACCAGACCGGTGAGCAGTGTCCTGAGAGCCAGGTTTTTCCGCACATAACGCACATTTCACTTTATTTTGGCATTGAGCAGCTTGATGACCTGTTTGCCCACATTTGATGCAAAGCCCAGATCGGTCGACTTCGCTTTTACATTGAGCAGTAGTGTGCCCAAAGTGCCAGCACTTATAGCATCGTAATGGTGTCTTAATTGCTCTGACACGGCAATTTACCCAGCCAATCCTTATTTTGCCTGTCTTTCCAAGTATCTTCTGCACTATTGCTGCTGGCAATCGTACCGAAGCAGTTTGAGTACCTCTGTAGGCCGGACGAATTTTAATGACATCTTCAGGTATTTCGTAGTCATTTCCAGCTGCCTCTTGTAAGGCCTTCCGGACATCGTCTTTAGTTGTTTCGTCGTCAATGTCCCGGATTTCAAGCTGTTCCTCTGGGCCTTTACAGATGACTTGCGCTTCTTCTTTAAGGATGCTCTTGATGGTCTTCAGCAAAGCTTGTCCTTTGTCTGCGGTCTTTCTGGAAAGCGTAATGAGCATATTCCCATCATTCGTCTTTTGAACCTTGTCAACGACGTCACGGGTCTGATCTGGTGGGACATCTTTTTAATCCGACGCAGTATCTCGGCATATTTTGCCTTCTCAACGGGTCGAATAATTAAGGCATCTGGTTTGGTGAATTTTCGCCGGTTTTCCCCCCTAGGCTCCGGCCGAGATTTGTTCTCCGGTTGTTTTGGTAACCGCTCTCTCGCTTGCTCCTTCTTCTCCTTCTTGGATTGGACCTTCTGCCATTCAGTCACCTCTTTTTTCCGGCGTTCTGCACTGCCGTGTTTTTCGGAGGGCTTGGTTTCAGGTCCTTTTTCTTCACAACTTGGCAGATCGTTGGGTCGGGAGAAGATCGATCTTTTCTCTTAGTTGACTTGCTGCTAGTTCTGATTCTGTCTTCCGCGACTGATTCACCGTCACCTTCGGCTCCAGTGTCCATTGCTTCTTCATTGACGATAGTTGCTTGAATGCTTCTCTCCGGTGTAGTGCGAGAAGTGCGTCGTACTGTTAAACACCATTCTTCATCAAGTTTCTTGAATCTCTGGAGGGCATTGGCTACGCTGGTCGTCTTGGTCTTAATCTCCTTGTGGATATTGACCTTAGATTGGATGAAGTCATTTAGCTCACTGGTCAGCTTTTCAAGGCGTTCAAACGCTTGCGACCGCTTCATTTCAGCGCTTGCTTCAATCGCTGCTTGTTGGGCATGAGGCCCGTTTTCACTATTGTTGTTTTCCTGAATTTTACTCATACTTTTAAATTCACCAGCGCATCGTACGGAGTGGAGCGGGTTGTCATAACTAGGAACGGTGTACCCTCGGAGATAGTACTCCTACCCCAGTTCCCTGAGGCCTAGCCGACACTTAGCCAGCCCCGGAATACACGGACGGACTAGACTCGCTCGGAGCGGTGAAGATTCCGATCTCTAACACTCACTGCGTACTTCCTGATCAAGGCCCGAAGTGGCTGGCTCCTGATCCACTGCTGCAACTTACACCTCGGCAGAGCAAGCTCACATCAGCCGTGGCCTGCATCGTCGGAAACTACGACACGAGGTTCCGGTCACTCCCAGTGGGTCACAGCAGAGAACGATCGTCTTGTTAGGTCAGTTAGTGCGACCAACCCATTAAAGGGGAGTTTTGTCCACGGGAGCGTATTTTGTTTGGTTATTTTGCTTGGCTCCTACCCGCTGTACCTCATCAACTAAGAGATTAAGTGTCATCCAAGGACAGCGAGCGTTCTCCCATCCGCTCGGGGAGACGCGCCCGGTAGCAGTATCTCTTCTGCCCCGAGTGTGTGTGTGTGTGTGTGTGTGTGTGTGTGTGTGTTTTTTTTTTTTTTTTGTAGGGGGGGGAATCCTTTTTACGGATTCTAGGCATAGCTGTTTGGCCTGGATATGTGGCGACTCGACGCAGCGTCATACTAACTCGACACTAACGCCCCTACCCACTAAACCCTAAACCCCTTTCTCTTCTATCCTCTGATCCCCCATGGTACCGCCGTAAGGCATTTCTTCGCGGGGGGAGGAATTAGCTGCCGCTCTTCCTTCTGGTGGCTAAGATGTTTTTTATTTCTATCTCCCTTCTAGTTTCTGTTTTCTGCTCTTTTTCTCTCGATGGACCGCAACTCTGTAAGCACTTCAGTGGCAAAGGTGCTCGTGGCGTTCCAGACAGCTTCTGATGACAGCATTTCTTCTACTATTGTCTCCGGTTGAATTCTCTTTTTAGAATCTTCTCTAATTCATCGCGCTGTTGGTTAAAACGAGGACATGCAAAGATCACGTGCTCCACGTCTTCAGCGACACCTGGGCAGGATGGGCACTCCGGAGAATCGTCGTGCTTAAAGCGGTGAAGATAGGCTCGGAAGCAGCCGTGTCCTGACAACATCTGCGTAAGGTAGTAGTTAACCTCTCCATGACTCCGGTTCAGCCAGTCGTCGATCCTCGGTATAAGACGATACGTCCATCTTCCTTTTTCTGCAGCGTCCCACTGGAGCTGCCATCGGTCGAAGCTGTTTTGCCGTTCTTCAGTTCTGAGCTCTTCAGCGCTTAGTGTAGTTGACCTTTTACGATGATAAAGGTTCCGTCTTTCCTCAGCGAGGACTCTGAGAGGCAGAGTTCCGGAAATAACGCACACTGCTTCCTCGGATATTGTGCGGAAGGCGCTGGCGACTCTTAAGGCACACCGTCGGTATACTGGTCCAGCCTTCCTCCATGATTCTTGCATCTCGAGAGCGTTGGTCCAAATAGATATACCATATGTAAGCACCGATGTGACTACAGATGATAACAGTACCCTTCTGCTCTGCTTTGGCCCTCCGATGTTCGGCATCAGTCGTGCTAGACTTGTTCCCACTGCTGACGCCTTGGCACTGACGTGTTCTACCTGCTGCTTAAAGTTGAGTCGGGCATCAAGCATCACTCCTAAATATCGAATATAAGGTTGTGATGTGATTTCTTGTTCGGCGACTTTCAGCTTAATTGTCTCTACCACTTTCCTGCTGGTAATAAGCACTGCCTCAGTTTTGTGTTGCGCCAGTTGCAGGTTCACTGCGTCCATCCACCGGTTAACGCGCTCGAAAGTGAGATCGAACACATGGTTTATCTCGTCAAGATGTTTGGCAACGATCACTACGGCTACGTCGTCTGCATATGCTACGAGTTTGACGTTTCTTGGCAGAGTTAGTCTTAATAGGCCGTCATACATAATATTCCACAGGAGCGGGCCTAGAACTGAACCTTGTGGTACACCTCCAGAAATAGCATACTCCCTTGGACCGTTCTTCGTGTCATACTTCAGGACCCTGTTTTCAAAGTAGCTTGCTACGATCTTAAGAAGGTATTCTGGTACATTCTTCTCTTGGAGGGCCTGCATGATGCATTCCCAATTGGCGGAGTTGAAGGCATTTCTGATGTCTAGGGTCGCCACCAGGCAATACTTCTTCGTTCCACCCTTCCATCTGGTTCCTGCGATTGCTTCCTTGGCCGTATCAACAACCAGTTTGATTGCGTCCAGGGTTGATCATCCTTTCCGGAATCCATACTGATTGTCTGCCAGGAGTGGGTCGACTACTGCTTCAATTCTCTGGTGAATTATGCGTTCGAATATCTTACCCGCTGTATCTAGCATGCAAAGTGGGCGGTAAGATGACGGTTCATCCGGTGGCTTTTCCCTTTAGGAAGCAGCACTAACCGTTGCTGTTTCCACTTTCGAGGAAAAATCCCTTCTTTGAGGCAGGTGTTGTAAACATCCAGGAATAATGCCGGTGCTGCCTTTATAGCTGTTTTTAAGGCAATGTTAGGGATTCCGTCTAATCCCGGTGCTTTATTATTCCCTACGCGGTTGCAAGCCTCCGTCAGTTCTTCTTCCGTGACAGTTGGAATGTCCTCCAGTTCTCCTTGAGCTAGCTGGTAGTGAAGCTCGCGTTGCTGCGGAAACAGCGCGGTAACGATTCTCTGCAGAAGTTGTGGGCATGTGGGTGCCGGCATTTGTTTGACTTTTAGGTGATTCATGACCACCTTGTACGGCCTACCCCACAGGTCTTTGTCCACCTCGTTGATGAGCTCTTTCCAGCATTGCCTCTTACTATCCTTGATGGCTTTGTTCAGTAATCGACGGGCTTTTTTGTACTCTGCGACCAGCTCCGCAGAGTTAGGTCGTCGATAGCCACGCTGGGATATTCTCCTTTTCTTTAGACACTCTTTCCGAAGAACGCTGATGTGGTCGTTCCACCAGTGTACTGCCGGGCGTTGGCTTATGCTGCATTTCCGGACCATACTTGCGTCACAGGCCTGGACAACTCTTTTCATCAGGTCCTTGGTCATTTCTTCTGCGGGTCCAGTAGTAATCGGTTCACTATTCAGGGCTATTATCAATGTGCTTGTGTCAAAAGACTTCACTTTCCATCCAATGGTATTGAGTGACTTGATTGGTCTTCTTGTATTCCGGTCATGTAATATTTCCCAGAGAATTGCCTTGTGGTCGCTGGCTGTGTAGATATCCATCACCTTCCAGTCGTATTTCCCACTGATGAGGCTGCTGCTGACGAAAGTGAGATCTACAATAGAGCTTGCTTCCCCTTTAGTATAGGTTGGCGTATCACCACTGTTGAGCTGGACTACATCTAGTGTAGAGAAAGCTTCGAGGAGTGCTTTTCCTCGCGCATTTGTCTGCTTGCTGCCCCAGTCTACTGCCCAGGAGTTGAAGTCACCGGCAATCGCGACCGGATAATGCTGCTTGGCGTCCTCGGTCAGTTTGTCCAAGAATTCAGTGAATTCAACAATGGATAGGCTAGGTGGTGCATAACAGCTGTAGAAACGGATGCCTACGGAAGCCTGGTTGGCTCACAGCGGACTTGTGGTGGAGTGGCGCTCCACACGGCCACTCGTGAACATGTGCACACGTTCACACGGCCACGCGTGCGTGTGTGTGGGGTTAATGCAGGCATCTATTTTTCCGGCCCAAGGTAAGTAACGAAAAATATTTATTGTCTTTCTCTCTCAATTGAGAAATTCAGAACGGAAATTCAGTTCATCGGCGTCCCTTCATGAGAGGTTAGAAATAAGTTAGAAGTTGTGATTTTATTAATTAAAAACTGTGAATAATGAATTTTATCAAAATAAAAGACAAAGAAACGACCGTAAAACTGCCTATTAACAAACAAAAGCTCAAAGTTGATGTCGTAAAGACCTATTTTCCCGGAGCCAGCGGTTTGACTTTTTTCGATGGCATAGATAAGTGTGGAATATGTATTGAAAACCATGAATTTCATTTGATTGAAGGTGTAGATGAATACGAAGTATTCTACACTAATTCACTGAAAGGTAATTTTTATTTTAATTTAATTGAATATTTGTTTTATGTTTGAATTTCAGATCATGGAAGAAGAACCGTTTGCGAGTTAAATAATTTTGATATAAATAATAATAACAATAACATAAAATTAAATGACAATTTATTTAATCAGAATACTTATATGATTTTTTTTTTATAGAAAAAAACTACAGCGATGCCAAAAGAAAAAAATTTAACGAAATAATGGAAATTATTGACGGCAAGGAAAATCAAAGTTCGATACCCCATCAACCACCTGATATTTCAGTATGTATACGAGAATATATTATAATTTTATGAATTTTTGTAATTATTTCTTTTCGTTTATGTCACAAAGTACACATTTTCCATACATTTTAAACTTAATATTATAATTAACTGACTTAACCTAAAAAAGTAACTGTATTTTTTTCTTACAGACACATCCCAAAAAAATTCTAAAAATTTTACATGTCGGATGGAAACATCGAGATGATTGTAGTAAAAACTACAAACAACAAATTGCTCCCTATGGTGGTATTGTAAAAGTAGAATTAAATCACAATGAAAAGTATTCATTTGATACGATCAAAGCACTAAGTTTATCTGCAATGGACAATATTTACAATAGGTCACTTTTAAGTAATTCAGTGGTCCTGCTAGGAAATTTTAAGGAAAAAATATTTGAAAATTTCGCAACTACTAACGACCCAAAAAATGACGATTTCTGGAAATTTAGTGATACTATGAAGTCGAAAAACGGGCAGTATAGATTATATTTATATTCAACAGTTTCAACGTCTGAAGAAAGCGAAGTGGAATGTTCAACTGTAACACCTTTGCCAAATGTTAATCAGCCTGAATCTGGTGATAAATCTATCAGTGATCCCAAGCCGTCTACTTCTGGTGAAAAAGCAATAACAGATTTAAAAAAGTTGAGTTCCCGTATAAAAATGTCAGCAAAGTTCTACCCGCCTAATTCTGGTTTTAAATCTATCACTCATTGTAAACCGTTAGCATCTAATACAAAATCGTCAATAGATTCCAACCGATGTAGTTCTAGTAAAAAATCGTCATCAAAATCACGTTACACAGGAACAGTCCTCTCATTGTCACAATCAGTAAAATCTTCTCACGGTTCTAGGATTAATACAAATTCTCACAAAAATACATTAGAATCAAACATGACTCAAGATAATAATGAAGTCATAAGAGTTTCTATACCCACAATTCAGGAAACAGAAATAAATTTCACGGACACAGTTTTAGGTAGTGGATCATTTGGCAGTGTCATTTTATCGACTTGGAACAGTTCAGAAGTTGCTGTTAAAAAAATTAAAGCTGATAATCGTAAATATATATATCGAGAAATAAACGTGATGGATAAGGTTCGTCATCCCAATTTAATTTCAATCATGGGTATATGCATGACAGAATATTATGTTTACATCGTTATGGAGTATTACAAGAGCAAAAATTTGGCGAACTTTATAAGCACGCGAAATGTCGACTTGGATTATGAAGTAAGGAAGAATGAAAATTATGGCATTTCTTTGCAAATTTGTAAAGCTATCACGTTTCTCCACCAATTTAATCCTACTGTTCTGCATAAAGATATTAAACCAGAAAATATCTTAATTAATCATTGCTTAGACATTAAAATTTGTGACTTTGGTCTAAGTAATATATGCGATGGATCGCCGGGGTTAGAAACTACTGTTGGCCATTATTTTCAGGGTTCACCTTTATATATGGCACCGGAAATCCTCATTGACCAAGAACAAGCTTCCAGATACTCTGATGTTTGGTCTTTAACTTGTTGTATTGTTGAACTTTTTTCAGGAACAAAAGTTTGGAGTGAACACAGTAGTATTTCAATACCAAAGTTGAGGAAAATAGTAACACATCAAAAAGTACCATGCTTAGAGAGTATACCCACGTCTATAATTGACACAATAAAAAACTGTTTCGACCATAATCCAAAAAAAAGACCGAGTGCTGCTATAATGTTACAAATGTTTAAACGAATCTATAAGCCAGCATAAAATATGAAAAAAAAATTTTTTTATATCAAAAAAATTTTCTTAAAATACTTTTTAGTAAACTTTTTCAAACCACTTCTTGTGATTTAAAGCTTTATATTTAATATAGTGAGCAAAAATCAAGCTAGTGATCATATAATTCCTCAGTAATATTATATTAGATATAATATAATGTTAGAAGCAGTGAGAAACCAAAGTTATTGATAGTTTCATGTAACTCTATATTTCTTACGATTATAGTCCGTAATTTAGTTACTGAAAAACTAAAATGAACATATATTTGCAATTTGTTGTTAGAAATCTGAATTTCTTTAATTTTCTCCCTGAAAAACTAAAATTAGTAACTATTTTTAATTTTATTAATTAGTTGTTTTAGTATTTCTAATATGAAAATACTCTAAGATGTTATTATTAAAAAAATTAAGTTCTGTAATTTAGTCACTGACAAACTAAAATTAGTGACTATTTGAAATTTTATTTATAAGTTGTTTTATTATTTTTAATACGAAAATAATTTAAGATGTTGTTGCTAGAAATCTAAAGCTCTTTAATCAAGTTATTGAAAAACTAAAAGTAATCAATATTTGTAATTTTATTTAATAGTAATTTTAATATTTTAAATACAAAAATTCTTAAAGATGTTGTTGTTAGAAAACTAAAGTTCTTTAATTTAATTACTGAAAAACTAAAAGTAGGTTATATTTGCAATTTTATTTATAAGTTGTTTTATTATTTTTAATACGAAAATAATTTAAGATGTTGTTGCTAGTGTTGCTAGAAATCTGAAGCTCTTTAATGAAATTATTGAAAAACTGAAAGTAATCAATATTTGTAATTTTATTTAAAAGTAATTTTATTATTTTAAATACAAAAATTGTTAAAGATGTTGTTGTTAGAAAACTGAAGCTCTTTAATTTAATTACTGAAAAACTAAAAGTAGTGAATATTTGCAATGTTACTCATAAATTATT
Organism: Cotesia glomerata; assembly: GCF_020080835.1. Classification (NCBI taxonomy): domain Eukaryota; kingdom Metazoa; phylum Arthropoda; class Insecta; order Hymenoptera; family Braconidae; genus Cotesia; species Cotesia glomerata. Next base: position 8,179,335 of record NC_058166.1, on the reverse strand, counting down.
TTATTATTTCAAGTAGAGCGAGAATTAATGATCTTATTAAAAAGCTAAAATAATTTGATTATTTATTTTAGTTTCAATTTTTATAAGCTTTCGCAAAATAAACAAAAGCTCTAAAAAAAAAAATGTAGTGCATGACTTATAATAAAACTATTACATCAACTTTGGTTTAAGCATATTCAATTAAAATTGTGTGGAAGAAAAATAAGTAATAAATAAAATTATTAAACTTCAGAATTTTTACTATAATTTATTGACTTACTATATTATTTTATTTAAACACAAATTATATGGATATTACATTTTTAATTTAAGTTCTTATATATAGCATGTTCTCGCAGAATTTGTTTATATAGGTTCAATGCCTCAGTAGGATTTGTTGGGGTTTGGAAATCTGAAACTAGTAATTCGATTAAATCCTTCACAATTAGATCAAATAATTGTGGTTTTTTTGTAAATTTTTCCATTAATTTGTCAATTGTGTTTTCATTAATTTGTTTTCTATAATCTCTGCGCTGATATTGCTGAGGTAAATTAAATAAAGCATTTGGCCTTCCAGCAATTAGGTTTCGAGCTACTTGCTTTCTGATACGATGCTCATTCCATAATTTTCGATTGTAATATAAATCATGCTTTATTAATGGGCCAAAACAAAACTGGAGGCACTTGATGTGAAGACGACTTCCATCAAATAGACCATCTAACTGTAATCTTTTAAATAATTGAATATAAAAGTCTACTGTATGCTGACGCATTCGACCCCAATAAGATTCGATGCGTTGATTGTGAACACTTTTGCCTTCTACAAAACTTCTAGGTCCAGCAAGCTTGTCAGAGTGTTTACTGCGTAAGCAAGTTTGTAGAAGACCTATGACTTGATTTTCGAAACCTTTGTCACACCTGATTAGTGTCGGAAGAAATTTCAGTTTCTTTATAGTTTTCAAAAAGTAATGCGCAGTGACTGCTGGGTCGTTATTTGTAGTTGCAACCTCTAACCATAAAATTTTCCTTGAGAAACCATCAACGCAGCCATGTATAGCAAAACCAAACTGCTTCAACTTGTCATATCCGTCTAAGTGCCAAAGAAAATTCGGTCCTGGACTTAAGTACTGTCTTCTTCGTAATTTATTTCCAAATCTATTGGCGATTCCAACAGGATCTACAATCTTCAATATATTGTAAACAGTATCTCTTTTCACATTTAGGTGGTACTGTCTTTTTAATTTTTGCCATAAACTTCGGTATCCTAAATTATAGCCGCAAGAATGAAGCTCTTCAATGATTGCTGAAATGATATCTTTCATTTCAGACTCCTTAAAATTTTTTCTTCGTAGTCCCAAGAAAAACAACCTTCGCTTAATGGTGCTGATCGATGTTGAAATGCCATGTTTCCTTAACAATAACTCGCGTATTTGTGTAATTGAATAATTCTTATAGAAGTATTTTTTTATTAGATTTTCCAACATGTTGAATATAACTTCCAATGATCTTGTCGAAACGTAAAAGTAACTGTAACTGAAAAATTAAAGATTTAACTATTTGTTAAATTTTTTCCAAATATTTTCAATTAAATACTTTTTTATTTACTAATTACTAATTACAAGATGGTGTTGTTTACTCCAACTTTAAAATTTCAAAACTGTAGAATCTAATAAACTACTTTTTTTTCACCGTAAAAAGTCTTTCATTTAAAAAAAATTGATTATCAACGGTTTTTAATAAATTAAATCACAACTTGTTTTTTTTTTATTGTAAATAAAAATTTTGACTAATTCTTATTATTTCTAACCTCTCATGAAGGGACGCCGATGAACTGAATTTCCGTTCTGAATTTCTCAATTGAGAGAGAAAGACAATAAATATTTTTCGTTACTTACCTCGGGCCGGAAAAATAGATGCCTGCATTAACCCCACACACACGCACGCGTGGCCGTGTGAACGTGTGCACATGTTCACGAGTGGCCGTGTGGAGCGCCACTCCACCACAAGTCCGCTGTGAGCCAACCAGGCTTCCGTAGATGCCGTTAACTGTTGCTGCTACAAAGCCGGCATTATCATTGTTAACTACACTCTGGAAGGGATGCTTACCACAAGACCAGATGACAGCCTTGGTGGTGCTGTCAGATTCCCAAGGCTGGGTATTCAGGTATCTATATGGCTCTGCTATCATTACTAAGTCTAACTCTAGTTCTCTTGCTGTTTGCATAAGCAGATCATGTGCAGCTTCGCAATGGTTTAGGTTTAGCTGCAATATCTTCATGTCTGTTTGTTTGTTATCTTCTGGAGTGCCTCTTTAAATACTGGGCACCTGGATGCGCCGGCATGATGAGCCGAGTTCTCCGCACTTTGATCCGCGCATAATACACATTTCGCTGGGTTTTTGCATTCAGCAATCTTGTGTCCCTCTTGTCCGCACCTAATACATAGCTTAGACCGATCCACATTGCTCTTGCACTGGGATCCAAGATGTCCAAAGTGCCAGCACTTGAAACATTGGATTGGTCTCCTCGTAGCTCTGATTCGGCAGTTGGTCCAGCCGATCCGGACTTTACCGCTTCCTGCCAATATCTTGCGCGCTGCAGCTGCTGGTAGTGTCACAACAGCTGTCTGAGTACCTCTGTAGGCCTTATGAATCTTAATTGTCCCTAGTGGTATCTCGCAGGTTTCTCCGATTTCCGTTTGCAATGCAGCCTGAATATCCTCCTTGGTTGTGGTACCGTCAAGATCTCGGATTTCGACGTCTTCCTGTGGCCCTTTGCAGATTACCTTCGCGTCTTCTTGGAGGATGTCCGCGATGGTCTTCTGTAAGGCTTGGCCTCGGTCAGCGCTCTTCCTCGAAAGCGTAATCAGCAAGCTCCCGGTCCTAGTTCTTTGGATCTTATCCACTGTAGTACGGACCTGTTCGTCAGGGACGTCCTGCTTTATTCGCTTCAGAATTTCAGCATACTTTGCCGTCTCTGCGGGGCGGATGATCAGTGCGTCCGGCCTAATCCGTTTGCGCGGTTCTTTCCGATTAGGCTCTGGCCTGGACTCTTCCGGCGGTTGCTTCTGGAGCTTTTCTACTGCTTGCTCTCTCTTGGACTTCCTTGACTGGACTTTTTGCCATTCATTCACCTCCTTTTTTCCGCCGTTCTGTGTTACCGCGTTTTTCGGGGGACTTGGTTTAAGGTCCTCCTTCTTCTTAGTACGGCTGGTCATTGAGTCTGGGGAATTTCGTTCTTTCCTTTTCCCAGGCCTGATTTCAGTTCCAGTTTCCTCTCCGTCTCCGACAACTGACTCGACGTCACCCTCGCCACCTGTGTCCATCTCCTCGACAAACGTGTCGGCTTTTGCTGGTGGAACCGCTGTCACACTCGTCTTCATCACGATATTACCGTGTTGTTGTTGGATTTCCTGCCATTCTTGGTCCAGTTTTTTGAACCTTCTCAGGGCACTGCAGATGTTCGTCGACTTCGACTTGATCTCCTTGTGGACATTTTGCTTGGTTTGGAGAAAGTCCTGCAGTCCACAGACTAGCTTCTCCAGATGTGCCAGCGCATCTGTCCTCTTCATCTTTGCACTAAGTAGCAGTGCGTCTTGCTGGGCATGAGGCCCGTTTTCACTCTTGTTTGTTTCCTGTGCATTACTCATACTTTTAATTTACCAGCGCATCGTACGGAGTGGAGCGGGTTGCCATAACTAGGAACGGGTGTACCCTCGGAGATAGTACTCCTACCCCAGTTCCCTGAGGCCTAGCCGACACTTAGCCAGTCCCGGAATACACGGACGGACTAGACTCGCTCGGAGCGGTGAAGATTCCGATCTCTAACACTCACTGCGTACTTCCTGATCAAGGCCCGAAGTGGCTGGCTCCTGATCCACTGCTGCAACTTACACCTCGGTAGAGCAAGCTCACATCAGCCGTGGCCTGCATCGTCGGAAACTACGATACAGGTTCCGGTCACTCCCAGTGGGTCACAGCAGAGAACGATCGTCTTGTTAGGTCAGTTAGTGCGACCAACCCATTAAAGGGGAGTTTTGTCCACGGGAGCGTATTTTGTTTGGTTATTTTGCTTGGCTCCTACCCGCTGTACCTCATCAACTAAGAGATTAAGTGTCATCCAAGGACAGCGAGCGTTCTCCCATCCGCTCGGGGAGACGCGCCCGGTAGCAGTATCTCTTCTGCCCCGAGTGTGTGTGTGTGTGTGTGTGTGTGTGTGTGTGTGTGTGTGTGTGTGTGTGTGTGTGTGTGTGTGTGTGTAAGTATGTGAATCGCTTATAACTTTTGAACGGCTAAACTGATCGGAACCTACCAAACGGCGTTCTAACAAGTTCCCTCAAACTTAGATTTCCTGTAAATTGAACCGATTCGGACCGATAGATTTTGAGGAATTTTGAAAAATGTCCAAAAAATTAAGAAAAAAATTTTTTTTTTAAGTGGTTTTTTTGGATTAACTTTTAAACGGCTTTTTCGATCAACTTCAAAAACTAATCCGCTCTTAAGCTTGAAAAACCATGTCGATCACCGCTCATCCGGTCAAAATCGGGTGATTCGTTCGAGAGATATCGTGAATAAATAATATTTAAACTTATTAAATATGAAAAAAAAAATTAATAAAATTCAGGCGCCTGCAGAATAGATCAATAAACAATAATCCGTGATCAAAAATTTTTATCGCAATTTTTCAATAAGTTATCCATTAATTAATTAAAAATTTTTTGTAGCATGAACATTAACATTGCAAGTGCGATAATTGTTAAACTATTAATCTGAGATTTTTTTCCTTTCGTGGAGCTATTTTTTAAAGGTCTTAGAATAGATTCCCGTTGGAAAAATTCAAAAATTGTTAATTTTTGTTTTTTTTTTAACAATTTACTGAGGGAAAAAATTATAAAGCTTAATTAAACATTGAAAAAAAAAAAAACACTTTTTTCGGTTTTCTATCGACAACGATAACTCACGAACGAATCAACAGATTTTGACCGGGCTTTTGGTGATCGACGTGGTTTTTTATCTTAAGAGCTGATTAGATTTTGGAATTGATCGGTGAAGCCATTTAAAAGTAATTCCAAAAAAACCTCAATTCGAAAAATTTTTTTTTGTAGTTTTTTTTAGATTTCTCAAAATCTACTGGTTCGGATCGGTCCAAATAGTATTCAAAATCTAAATTTAGTCAAGCCCTTCCGAATGGCACCAACCGCGATGAAATCGGTTTAACCGTTCAAAAGTTACAAGAGGTTTGCACACACACACACACACACACACACACACACACACACACACACACACACACACACACACACACATACATACATACAGACATACAGACACCATCGCGGGAATAGTCAGGGAAGGTTCCTAGGACCTCAAAACGTCGAGTTCTGATGAAAACTCGACTTTCGTAAAACGGGATGGAAACAATAACCTTCCGATTTTTGAAAATTTCTTAGCGAGAAGTTAAAAATTAGGAAAACGGTTGACCCTGAAGGCCATCCCTGCAACTTCCCGCCAATTCTATACCTAAACGCTTAAAATTGCACTTATGACGTTTTTGAGCTCTTCGAGCTCATAAATACAATTTGTGTGTTATTTTGAGCCCTCCGACCTCAATAAATAGCTTTTGTATGTTTTTGAGCTCTTCGAGCTCAAAAGTTTGATGGAAGTTTGGTAAAACACTATTTTTTTAATTTTCAAATCGCAATAACTTTTGAAGGAAAGTACCGATTTTCACGCGGTTGTTAGCATTCGACGCAGTTTTTTAAATTTCATGAAGAATCTTCAAGTTTAAATTGATAGAATGAAAAATTTTGAAGTAATTCCGAAAAAACACTTTTTTCGGTTTTCTTTCGTCAACGATAACTCACGAACGAATCAACCGATTTTGATCGGACTGGCGGCGATTGACGTTGTTTTTTGACGTCAAGAGCTAAATAGTTTTTGGAATTGATCGTTGATGCTGTTTGAAAGTTATTCTAAAAAAACCCCATTTGAAAAAATTTTTTTTTGTACTTTTTTTGCGATTTCTCAAAATCTACCGGTCCGAATCGTTCTAAAGTATATTTAAAATCTAAGTTTAGTCAAGCCCTTTCGAATGGCACCAACCGCAATGAAATCGGTTTAACCGTTCAAAAGTTATAAGAGGTTTACATACGCACACACACACACACACACACACACACACACACACACACACACACACACACACATACAGAAATAGTGACACCCTCGCGGGAATAGTCAGGGAAGCTTCCTAGGACCTCAAAACGTCGAGATCTGGTGAAAACTCGATTTTCGAAAAACGGGGTAAAACCAATAACTTCCCGATTTTTGATTTTATTAGCGGGAAGTAAAAAATCGAAAATCAAAAATCGCATTTATCCCGAAATTTTATTTTTTTTTCTGAAAGTTTCAAAAAAAAACGTTGAATATCGATCCAAATTATTATTTTTCTAAAAAGTACATTTAAAAACAAAAATTAAAAAAAAAACATCCCATTTAACAAAAAAAAAACATATTTTTCTTTAAATAACTCGTAACTTTGTTTTGGTTAGATAAGAATATTTGAAAAAATTTTTAAAACTATTTTCAATAGGGTAGAGAAAGATACAAAAATTTCAGAAAATTCATCACCATATAAATTTAGCTTATGAGGATGATGAGATGTGAACCAACTCATCGGTCGTATACGGTGTAGGGGTTAGTTATCGGTCTTGCAAGCGCGCGGCTCGGGTTCGAATCTCGGTTAGAACGGATTTTCACGATATTTCTATAATTAGCGAACGTTAGGTTTAAATTAAGAGTCACACGGTCTGAATTTGCAATAGCTCTACAATCCAAATAAAATAAAGATATGACAGTGGCAAAGTCTTTTTTTTATTATTTTTAACTTCCCGCTAAGAAAATCGAAGATTTTCAAAAATCGGGAAGTTATTGTTTTCACCCCGTTTTGCAACAATCGAGTTTTCATCAGATCTCGACGTTTGAAGGTCACAGGAAGCTTCCCTGACTATCCCCGCGAGGTTGTCACGGTGTCTGTATGTGTGTGTGTGTGTGTGTGTGTGTGTGTGTGTGTGTGTGTGTGTGTGTGTGTGTGTGTGTGTGTGTGAAAGTATGTGAACCGCTTATAACTTTTGAACGGCTTGACCGATTTTATCGCGGTTGGTGCCATTCGAAAGGGCTTGACCAAACTTAGATTTTGAAAACTATTTGGACCGATTCAGATCAATAGATTTTGAAAAATCGTAAAAAAACTGAAAAAAAAATTTTTTTCAAATGTGGTTCTTTTGGAATAACTTTTAAACGGCTTAAAGGTTCAATTCCAAAAACTAATCAGCTCTTAACCTCAAAAAAGCACGTCGATCGCCACCAGTCCGGTCAAAATCGGTTGATTCGTTCGAGAGATATCGTGAACGAAAGAAAACTGAAAAAAGTGTTTTTTCGGAATAACTCCAAAATTCCTAGCGCGATCAATTCAAAATTTAAGATTCTTTGTGAGGCTTGAAAAACTACGTCGAATGCTTCTAACCGCGTAAAAATCGGTTTATTCATTCAAAAGTTATTGCGGTTTAAAAATTCAAAAAATAGTGTCTTATCAAATCTCTATCAGACTTTTGAGCTCGAAGAGCTTTAAAGCATAGGAAAGCAATCTCTTTGAGCTCGGAGAGCTCAAAATAACCCGTAAATTGTATTTTTGAGCTCGAAGAGCTCAAAAACGTCATTGGTGCAATTTTAAGCGCCTAAGTATGGAATTAGCGGGAAGTTGCAGGGATGGCCTTCAGGGTCAACCGTTTTCCTAATTTTTTATCAAATGGCATACGCCGAACATAGCATGCCGCTAGCAGCAGCCATTTTTATCTGAATCCATTCCCCTTTCCTTTCTTTCCCCTCGCCTACATCATATTAACCAATAAGGATCTTTTTTACAGTAGAGATGTAGGCTCAGTAGGCTAAATTTATGGTTCTAAAACGGTAATTTCAGCCTATCTTTGGTAAAAGCGGATAAAAATACTACTTGTAGACTGAAATTACGGTTCTGACAAACACGTCATCATAGTCGAAAAAATCTAAAATCATTATTTCAGCCTATAACTTCTCGAGTAGGTTGTGGAGGCTCAAAATATGTTTTTAATTTTGACTCGGGAATCACCGTACGTACTGTTTTTCTTGTCGTCAGTGGATGAACCGACCAATCTCGGAGGATCCACCGTGGAAACACTATAAAACCACGGTGGTGGAATGGAACAAATACACTGTGGAAACACGATGCAACTCACCGTGGTTACTCAGTTTTCCACCGTGGTTTCACTGCAGTACCTTTGGTGGAACCACGGTGATTCGAAACCGCGAGGGTGCAAAGGTGGACGATCTTATGAACTCCACCGTCCATCTTACAGCATTAAACAAATTCTATTTTATTTAAAACTTTCAGAGATGGTCACATATGTCTATGTATAATTTTTTGACCAAAAATAGTGTTGAAGATCCCCGGTAAATGGTGTTTGATCACTAAATTTTTTTGCTACATATCTCAAATCAAAACCATTGATGTTTCAAACCAAAACCATTTATTTACTCTCCTTAAGGACTTATCTGAAAATGGTTTTTAGTGTAATCAATTATTAAACAAATTTTTATTTAATACGAAAAAAAAAACTTGATTCGAGTGAAAAATTCTTGAACCAAGAAAATTATTTAGAACAGCTTCATTGCCTTGGTTTAAGTAGAAAAGTTTTTGAACAGAAATTATTCTTGGTTTATATAAATTTTACTTGATTCAAGAATTTTTGGTGGTATTTCAAGACGATGAAACTCTTTGAAATTATTTTCGTGATTCAAGAATTTTTCTCATGCATTGTTAATTTTTTTTTTCCATTGCATTTCCAATGCAAAAATAAAACATCAAAAAATTGTAATCAATTTTTCTTTGCGCTCGTACATGGCCATGTAAACAATTTTTTTCATGGATTCGTTTGTTATAAAATCAACTTCGAAATTTAAATATTAATATGTGGTCTATTTCCCAGTAACTTTCGTCAAATTTACAACCAAATATTCCATGTGATAAATAAATTGTCCTATTATGAGACTCCAGTTACCTTCTAAATTCTAAACCAAAAAACCTATAAAGCTCAAACAGCTAGAAAATATGTTAAAACGATAAACGATTTCATTTTATCCTGTCCTGCAATCCCATCCCTCGTAGCACAGTATTTTTTATCTCCTATTGTACTCACATTATATAGGTACAATCCAAAATGTTACTCACAAGGTATTTCTTAGTGCACCTCAATTCAATATAATAATAATAGATACACTTTTATCTCTTCTACTTCTTATTCTTGAGCGACCTCACTGACATGAATCGATCGGGTAATCGTTGTCTGGCGACGTTCCCACTGGGCCATCTTTCAGCTGTATATCGGAAATGTACGTAAAACTTAGTTATCAACCCTTTTTCGGATGGACAGAGATCCATTAGTTCCATGATGGGCACAAATTTACTTTAAATTAACGTCCTTTCATCTACGTTCTTACTTTCCCGATCGAGTCCTGGCTTAACCCCCCCTCCCCTTTTCCTTTATTCTCAAACAAAAAGCTCCGAGCTTCTAGCTCCGATAAATCTATTTTTCAAACAGTTAAAAAATATTACCCTGGAATAGAATTACCAGGTGACTTTTTCAGAGTACGAGAGGGTCAGGTGAGAGTACAAAGTGGTATAGAAGCGCCCGCGCGGGTTTCCACCTAAATATATCATACACATACACTTGGTTAAGGTAAAAAACGCATGCGCAAATTATAAATCTAGGTTCTTTGTCTGTTATATGGCGCTTTTAGTGGTTTCTCTTTTCAACCCTCGCCCTCCAGCTGGTGATCCCAGAGCTTGGGAAAGAACTGGTGGGTGGAAGTCCCTCGTTCGGTCAATTCCTCACCAGTATGGCGCTACGCGCTCAAACATTAACATTTATCGTAATGTCGGTACTGTAAACATACATTTGTTTAATGTGTACTCATGATCGTGGGTTGCGCGCGAATTTTCAATAAGTTATTTACAACAATAAGACTTGAAAAAAATTTTGTTGATGATATTCATTAATAGTTTTTCGTTTGTTCGTTTAGTTACAAAATATTGGATTGTTTGGTTTTAATGTTTGCGAATGAAAGACATCGAGAATCTAAGTCAAATGTGGACACGGTTGTTACGAGCTCGTGCTCATTAGCCTAGAGAATAAGTGTGAAAAAAGGTTCTTTTATTTGTAATAATAATAATAATAATAATAATAATAATAATAATAATAATAATAATAATAATAATAATAATAATAATAATAATAATAATAATAATAATAATAATAATAATAATAATAATAATAATAATAATAATAATAATAATAATAATAATAATAATAATAATAATAATAATAATAATAATAATAATAATAATAATAATAATAATAATAATAATAATAATAATAATAATAATAATAATAATAATAATAATAATAATAATAATAATAATAATAATAATAATAATAATAATAATAATAATAATAATAATAATAATAATAATAATAATAATAATAATAATAATAATAATAATAATAATAATAATAATAATAATAATAATAATAATAATAATAATAATAATAATAATAATAATAATAATAATAATAATAATAATAATAATAATAATAATAATAATAATAATAATAATAATAATAATAATAATAATAATAATAATAATAATAATAATATTTATAATTATAATTTCAGAAAAAAAAAAATTACTCAGAATAAAAATAATTTTCATAAAAAAATTTCCTCAACAAAATAAAATTTTTTTTTTTTTTTTTTTGTAAGCATTAATAATTATTATTATTATTATTATTATTATTATTATTATTATTATTATTATTATTATTATTATTATTGTTATTGTTGTTGTGGTTGTTGTTGTTATTTTTAATTCGATAAATTTTCAGTTAACAGACAACTATTAAAATTTGGTTGTTAAATTAGATTAATCCCGATAAATTAATTCAGGAGTTGATTGTAACAGAGTGAGAACGGGTAATTAACATAAATAAATAGGGATGCCTGGATAATTAATAGAGGATCGTAGAACTAGCAACGAGAGTTGCTGCTTAGTTGTAGCATTGACCTCCCACGAGGCTTAGTGGGACATAGCGGCGGTGGTGTGAACAGTAAGCAAGATGGCATGCCCATTCTCACGTGGATTCACCAGGACCAAATTGGAAAGTGATCGCGAAGGGTGTGATGACGAAGGCTCCAGTGGGAGGAAATTTAGCAATGATTCTATTGGGAAACTGCCCTGTAAAAGTGAGAGGTTCAGAACTTGCAGACAATCCTCCATTCAAATCACCTCATCGCTACTAGGAGAGGAGATCGACGATCAAGAAGACACTCAGACTCTTAATCTCAAACATCTCAGAGCTGCTGTCCTCATTCTTACTAAACCATCGGTAATTTTTAATTATTTTTACTAGCTGTCAACTGCTCGAGTTGAAATTTGTTTTTTTTAATTTAGTAAAATAATTTTTTATTTGCAAGGATAAATAGTATAAATATTATCGAAATGCTTTATAAGTTAATCTTAAAAAATGAAAATTATTTTTAGCTTTGTATATTGACATCTCTATAATTGTAATCAAGATTCTAATCAACTTAAAATATATAAAATTAGTTCACCAACAATGTAATCATTACGTTTTATTTACTAAAATGATTATTTTCTTATCAACTAACAAAATATCGACAAAATATTATCATCTCAAAACACTAACTGAGACCGATGTATTTTAAGAAATTAATTTAATTTCTATTGGTTTAATAGTTTGTTCCAGTCAGGCATGTTTAAAAAAGGGTTTTTTTTATTAGTTTGTATAGATATAGATTATTGAAGGTATATATTTAGTTTATTTTTATTCCAGCTTATCTAAAAATTGAAGTACTATTACGAAAACTAATGAAAATGCTTACTCATTTTGAGCTAGATATTTGAAATAAACTTTCAAAATTATTATCCTTTATTAAAAAGTTGATGTGACGTTTTCATTGTTGTAGCTTTTCGTTGCTATGGTAACCACTTTGGCAACGGTTACTATGGAAACGATTACCATGGCAACGGTTGATTATTAATAAATAAAATTTGTGAAAATTAATTAAATTGTCGATAATAACAATTTTAACAGAAGCGCGCGAAGCGCGCTCGATTTTCTAGTTATTTAAATTTTATTTCGTTTTAAAAAAACTAAGGTTACAAATGAGCAATTGAGCATGAATTATATACTAAAACTTTTTTCGAAACACGCTGAATTTTTTGGTTTAAATTTTATGTATAATTGCTTAGTAATTTTTTCAGTTTAGCATTTAAAAAAACGAATCTATTCAATAGTATAGATTAATAATTTATAAAGTAATTGTTATACTTCAGTGAAATTTTTTAAATTCATTTAATTTAAATGAATAAAAAATCAAAACTTTTGTTTTATAAGAGTACATAAAATATGTAAATGATTTTATAGTAAAGCAGTAAATCTGAACTTCAAAAAAGTTTCAGAAACTTTAATGTGAAACATCTTGAGAAGTTACGTATCAGAAAGAAAACAAATTTTACTTCAATTTCAAACTTGCGAAAGAATTTGAACTTAACGAAAAAAAGGTTTTTATAATACGAATGCTAACTTTTTTTTTTAAATAAAAAATTTCAGATAATAATTAAAAAAATAGATTATTAATAATTATAATTAATAAGAAACTAATCAATTGTTAAGAGCCAAAAATTTACTCCTCAAAAATAATATTAAATAAATAAAACAATTACGGATTTTAATTAAAGTCTTGAAAGTTATAGCACATTTAAATCTTATGATTGCAGATAATTAAGTTTATCCCGGCTAATTAAATATCTAAGATGAAAGCTTTTAAGAGTTTACATGAGAGCAGGAATAATACGTTGGTAACTAGTGCCTAGTTTACTAAGAATAAGTCACGGTTATTAATCATCATCGTACGTAAATGTGACTGAGCTTCAGCTATTCACCGTATCAACAATTGTTTCCTATTTCATTCGAGTAGTCAATGAGCATAAAGAATTCTTGGCTATTCATCTTTTTACAAAAATAAGCTATTATTAAAAAAACTTATGATTCATCCCAATTGAAAATAATATTTGACAACAAAATTAAATGTGAGAAGTTTCGGAAAAATTTTTAATTAAAATTTAACAATTAATTTGATGGATACTAACGACATGCTCTACTTATTTACTTGAAATAATAGATGTTTATCTTTCCATCTTTTGTTTATTTTCGCATATACACTGTAAAAAATTTTCGGAGTGAACGCGGAGTGAATGAAGAGTGAATGATTTTTAATTGATTCACTCCCAGCGGGAGTGATATTTACTCCGAGAAGGAGTTAATTTTTATTAATAATAAAATTAATTCCGCATTCACTCCCAAAATAAATGAATTTAGAAATAAATAAATTTTTGTAAAGAAAATATTTTTATAAACCCTTTTTATATTTAATTATTAAAAATTAAATTTATTATTTTTAATAACATTTCGTTTTAATTATTATTATAATGTTTTTATTTATTTTTTTTATAAATTAACTATAATTAAAAATTTTCAAAAAAAACATGCAGATATATATATACTAGCGGACCCGACAGACGTTGTCATGTACACATGTCTCAAATTTATAAATTTTAGAAATGAGCTTGTATAGTTAAAAACATCATTAGTTAACAATATGCAATGGACATTCTTCAATAATTAACATTTTCGTAAATATAAGCCCATTCAGATTTTATACTCATCAAGAGCTTTCATTTGAGTACCCACATGAATTTTTTCATATATATATATGATATTTATAAAATATATGAAAAGTGTATGTGGGTAATCAAGGTCAAAAACAATTTATAAATAAAAAATCTATTAAATAAACATTTTCTCGTGGACTGAATTGTGAATCTAAACAATTTTGGAATCCACCGGAAGACACACAAAAAATTTCATTATAATCGGTCCAGCCGTTTAGGAGGAGTTCAGTGACAAACACACGCACAGAAGAAATATATATCGATACTGCCATTCTAATACGTCGTATCCCACAAAATTTGACATATTGACTTTTTTTTAAAAATAGAATCACAACAATATTATGCAAATCATGTTAAAAATTTAAAAGTCAAATAGTTTAATAACTATTTTTAAATAAATATTTTCATCCGTTGAATCCCATTTAATCAATGTTAAAAATGAACTGTTTTTACCGTCTGCTGTAAAATTTACTAAATGTGGGATACGATGTATTAGAATGGCAGTATTGATATATATATATATAAAGATTAATTAATTGTGAGATTTTTTTTGTAAAACGAAAATTCATCCTTATTTTATTTATTTTAAAAACTCCGAACGCAGATGTTTTTCGGAGTGAAATTCGAAATCACTCCGAAATCACTCTGAAATCACTCCGCAAATAAAAACTCCGGATTCACTCCCTACGCGGAGTTATTAATTACTTCACTCCGGAACTCCGAATGATGCGAGTGAAATTCACTCCCGATTCACTCTGGATTTTTTACAGTGTACATATATATTTTGACTGAAAATAAATACTCGGCAAAACGTAAATAAATCGTAAACTTTCTTTTAAATCGACTTTATAATCTCAAAATAACAATCACAAAACTATTGCTTTGGTAAAACATTATTCTTATGTTTAATCAATTTTTAATATAAATGTTAAAAATAAAAATCTGGAAAACAGTTGATCCTCCAATTGACCCTACAGACCATCTGTCAAGCTTTCCGCGCTCATAAATTTATCTACTAGTAATTTATTTTTGAGCTCTTCTCAGAGTTCAAAATCTGGAATTTGTTTTAAAACAGACTCGCTTGTTCATTCTTGAACTGCGATATTTTTTGAACGAGTTGTTTGATTTTGATTTTCTTGGCGGTATTCGATGCAGATTTTCAAGCACAAAGTTTTTATAAGACCTTAGATCGATCAGTTAACTTATTAGAAATTGATTTCAAGAAAATATAAGAAACAAATTTTTATAAATTTTATTTTTTTAATCCACAGATTCGGTAGAATCTGGCGCCAAGTTCCGTTCAAATCCATTGTAAACGGAGCGCCAGACTACCGACTATGTTTACTGTAAGCAGAACGGTATTTTGAGGTTGCAAAATTTTATTTAATTCTACGGTACTTCTTGTTCCTAAATTTTATATTATAACAGTAATTCATGCTTTATTTTACTGATATTAATTAATTATATTCAATTATAATAATTAATCTACTTGAAATTATTAAATTTTATCAGCACAAACTATAGCAAGCTCAAAAATTTCGATCCTGACTTTTTTTTTATATAAAAAGTGACATGCCACAGACTTAATAATTTGAGAATGCATGGTAATCTTCCTATAGATAGGAAACTACAGTTAAAAAAATACATTTCACAGCTTGCATCTACATCCGCCAGGGTGCGCTGGAATTGTTTTTACATAAACTATAGCTTCAAGAGGATAGTTTGCTATAAAAAATGCAGCCAATGCGAGATTTAAGTTGGTACCAATTGTAAATTTTTATTATAATTACAAAAAATACTAAAATCCGAACAAAAACAGTTTCACTGTAAAAAAAAGTGCCATTCGGAAGCCGAAATGGAAGTATATTTCATTTTTTACTTATTAATTAAAATTACAATTAGATTTTAACGTACGATTTTTTTTTGTAATCATTAGACTCAAAGTTTACACAGTTATTATATACAATTTATTATAATCAATAATTATTACATGAGATTTGTTAATTACTTATTATTTACATGAAATTTGTTATAATTAATCAATTTTGTATAATGTTGACTTAATTTTGGGACCATAATTTTTTTTTTTCATTTATTGTTTAATTATTATTATTATTATTATTGTTATCAAAATTATTATTATGACATATTTATCTTTATCGCGTTCGGATTATAATCTTTTTTTTTCCTAGAAAAAAAAAATAATTGAAAAGTAACTTTGTTAAATAAATTATGGTTAATTTCTTCATTTTTTTTTTTTTTATTTTTATCTGTTTAATTTCTGTCAATTAATATTGCCAAGTAAGTTTTACTTCGGAGGAGTGTACTCTGCTGACATAATCTTTATTTTTTTATAGAATGATTGAGTAATTAGATATAAAATTATAAATACATTTGATTTTTAACTCTTATAGAACTTAAAAAGTTTGGAAAATCCAAAAGTGCACGCCTCATAACGCTCATTCATTTTTTAAGAAAAAATAAATTGTGTAACTGATAAAAAAAAAAGAAAATTATAATTAAGTAATTTCTTACAGAGTACTTTTTTTTTTTTTAAATATCAGCGCCCTTTTTTCTTGTTATATGCGTACGCAGTCTAAAAAAATCTAGCTTTATCAAGTGGCGCCATAGTTTTTACGTGACAAATAAGAAAAATTCGTTTGTCTTTGTACGGTTATATCGTAATAAATTTTAATAAAAATTCAATTTAAAAAAAAAATACGTAAACTAGGCTACTGATATGAAATACGGACCCAGTTCATCGCATTCGTAAACTAATAAAAAAGGTCCGGTCTTGAAATATCAATTTGTTCGGGAGTAATCATTGGTACATCCAAAATGGGGTGACATCCAGACGTCCACGTAAAATTGTTTTCAAAACGTTTTTTTTTTCAAAATAGCTACATGAAATGATTTTAGAAAGTAAAAAATGGTTTGATTTAAATGATTTCTCCGTGTACATCTACTTATATTATTGTATAAGTGTAATATGGTTGTGATAGAGACATTTAAAGATCACAAAATTGCTTGACCTTGACGAGTCGAGTATAAAGCACAACCTCACGCGCTTCGCGCTATGAGGCGTGCAATTAATATTTTGCTTCCCTCCTCCTCTCTACGTGGTAAAGGCCTACTGGAGACCCGCCACGTAAAAGAAAGGGGACGCATCTTAACACACAGTACCTCATGGGTGATGTGGAAATCTGTGTAATGACGAAGTTACTGGCTAATTCACTGCTTCATGGATGAATCACGTATAACAACTTTATTTTAGACTCAGATAGTTTTTTTCTACTATTAAATTTGCTTTCAGAACGTTTTTATCTCTCAGATTTTACTGTTAAATTAAAAAAAAGGGAAAGAATTATTGTACTTCAATACTTTTCAATCAGTTTTATATAGACAAAACGACTGCAAGAGTAAAATTTCATAAAAATGATCATAAGGTGGATATTTTTTGTTTTAGAAAAAAATGAATGCACATGAATTGAAGCTTAATTTCTTAGCTTTCAGATGCATTTTACAGAAATCGAATATCTTGACGCATTCAAAAGTTATTTGAAAAAAAAGTGGTGAAAGTATCAAATTTTCAAAATTTCAGAATTTTAAAATGCTGTAATTTCTAAACTATTTAACCGATTAAGCTCATATTTGAACTTGACCTTCCTAATAGTCTATAGAATAAGTATGTTGAGTTTAGTTCAGATCCCTTGAGAATTCTCCACGCTATCGTCGTGATAAGCCGCGTTATATCGTATATATATATATATATATATATATATATATATATATATATAATATATATATATATATATATATATATATATATTAGACTGGGCCAAAAACTGACTATTTTTTTTTCTATCGATACTGTGAAAATATCATTCATGATGATAAAAAATTATTGTGCAAGTTTGAGTCCTTAATAATAATATTAAGGGTGTATCGTTACGACTATTGATTTTTCAACAGTAATCGCATTTTTACTCAAAATTCGTTAATTATCAATCTGAAAAATTTTAGCGATATGTATTCTAATAGGAAATTAAATTTCCTAAAAAAGTTATCTTTGTAAATTACTGTAAAACAAGCCGTTTCCTTGTAATCATGCCTTAAACAAAGATTTATTTTTTCAATTTTGCGTTTCAATTTTGGATTTTTGTAGCTACCAGAAATATCAATATTTTTACAATTTAAAATACTTATTTTCAAAGGAAATTTAATGCTCTACAAAAAAGGTCTCTTAACATTTTTGATTAAATTCACTCCTTTCAAAGTTATTCGACGTTGAAGTTAAATTCAAAAATAATTTATCGTTTTTTTCGCGTTACACATGATTTTTTCCTTTTGATTGAAAAATTTATGACTTTAATATTGAGAATAATTTTTTGTTGGAAGACTAAATTTTTATAAAATCATAATTTACCAATGTATTATTTTGCTTTTTAACGATTAATTATCGACATAAATTCATTTTTACTGTATTTAACTAACTCCAATAGTAAAATAAATTCGGTCCCTTTATTATAAATTATTTATTTGTATAGGGATATATTGTTTCTATAAACTTACACTTTTAAACTTCCGTTTTAGCCCTCTTGTTGTTTTGTCCTTTTTAATGTCAACGAGAATTTAATTTTACTCTCCCTCCACGATTACATTTGTAAGTGTTTATTAGCGAAGTCGACCACCTGAAAATGACCTTGAAAGTTTCACGTTACAGCGCTGCGAGTTATCGTGAGCTTTTCCGTAATCTGTTACCGAAGCTGAAAACATAGCCTTCCTTTCTCCCACCACCTTGCTTCTATTATTGCGCTTTTCAAAAAAGGGAATACTATCCGTGTATAATAACTTTGATTTCCTTTGATCGGAAAATGACCTTGATTGTTATACGCTACAGCGCTGCCTTTCTTCACGCCAAAGCGCTGCGAGGTATCGTGAGCTTTTCCGTAATCTATTACTGAAGCTGAAAATATAGCCTTTCTTCACTCCCACCCCCTGCTTTTTATCATTGCATTGTTCAAAAAAAATGAATACTCTTTGTGCATAATTACTTTGATTCTATTCTTCATTGTGCAAAGTAACTTAAACGTTGTCAACGCAAATTTGAGTTTTCATTAAGTATTTATTTATTGTTTGGTATATAATTTTATTCTTTTATTTCTTTAGATTGTTTAATTGTAATTGATAGTTTGAATTTATTTATGGTATCTAATTGTTTCAGTATTACAAATTAAGCGTTTAGTTAATTCTGTGTTTGTGAATTGTTTCATTACGTTACTTTGTAACGTTTAAGTTCGATTTGATAAAAAACTCGCCACTATGTCATTGGAGAAAACTTATTTAATCGGTGTTCCTATTGAGAAAATTAATAACCGTAAGCTTCCGACTGTCAAAGAAGTTTTATCATTATTTTTTTATCAACATAAAGTTCTCAAATTAAAAATTTATGATAGTGCTTCAAAAACTGCTAGTGTCGTTCAAGACTGCTGGAATAATTTGCAGATTTCAACTTCTGGTTTTTGCAACATTGTAAAGAAAATAATTAGTATTTTCACAAAATCAAAAGATTTACTGTGCAATCGCAAAAAATCACGTGCTCAAAAACAAAGAGAAAATAGCTTTGAAAAAACTCGAACAATTATTTGACATCGCTGGGAAGAATAGTTTAAAAGGTTTCGATAGAAATAATAATATTGATTTTCAACTTCCAATGTCTTCAAATCTGCAAGAAAAATAATAATAATATCTCAGACGAAAACACGAAGAAATAATGGAAATAGAGGCGATAGGTACGTATTCATTAATAATAGTTTAATAAAGTCAAAATAACTATTTTGTACCGTGCTAATAATAAGTTACTATGTTCTAATGAATAAATACTTATCTAAATTATTATATTCAATAAATTTTAAGTTTTATTACAAAGTAAGAAAAATTCTTCAATAAAGAATCAATTTTCTCAACTGATGAAAATATATCTAAGAAAACTAAAATAATTTGATTCAAATCGAATTGTTTTAGGCCAATGAAATTATTTCACGCTCGAAAAATCTCAGATTTTCCTAAAATTTATATGGCTGATGATATAATCTTTTTTCTGTACAATTAACTTAAATTATGTTAAGATTGGACAATTTTTATAACTTATTTTTGCATATTTTCTACACAAAAATAATATTTTAGTAGTTAATTGCCTTGCAAACTTACACAATTGTGTAATTTTTATCATACTCTTACAAAAATTAAGGAAGTAAGAAAGAAATCCAAGTATTCGGAGGATTTCCAACAGGCTGTAACTTGTGAAAAAATTATCGTACAGTAAATAAAAAAAAAGGAAATTGCAGCAAATTTTGATTAGGCAATTGATTTTTTAAAAAACTACGAAAAGCCCTTTTTGTTGCTTTTAAATTCATGTAATGATTAAAAATTTTTTTCAAAAATCAATGGCTAATTCTTGTAGAAAATTCATCCAAGTTTTCAAAACCCATCTTGAATTTTCTTTACGATCATTGGTTGATGAGGTATTGATAATCAAAGACAGAATGGTCTTTTTTCATTAAAACGCCGATATCTCAGCGAGAAATGCTCAAATCGAGGTTTTCAAACTAACAAATCGAAGCTCAATGAGCAAGATATCCAGTCCATATAGAGATTAAATCAAAAAAATTTTTTCCAAATCCATAAGCTAAGAATAAAAACCAAAAAAAATTTCAAAAATTTTTATCTCGGTAGATTTCTTAAGATTAGGAATAAAAAAATTTTTGGAACTCAGATCCAAAAAATAAAATACTGAAAGCTGAAATTTGCTTTTTTTTTATTTGTTGTACGATAGTTTTTATAAGTTACAGACTGTTGAAAATACCCCAAATATTTTGATTTTTCTTGCTCCCCTTATTTTTGTAAGAAGTGTATTTTCTATTTAACAATGTCAAAAATAATTTATATTTTTCAGAAGACACCTCTCGTGATTATAACAGTAATGATGATTGTGATGCTACAACATATAGTAAGGAGTTGAAATCAAAGTGAGATTCATTTATGAGTCAAAATTCAAAATGTGTCTAACTTTGAAACAGATTTTTTAACAGCAAAACGGACACCAAAAATTAATATTATGACGCCAGAATTAGCTGCTGCACTGGATCGTGGTAATGTAAGTAGCCGAAGCGCCACATATGTTTTGGCAGCTACTTTAAAAAGTGTGGGATTCGATACTCGGAATGTAAATTTGAGTTATAAAACTATTCAACGACAGCGTATAATTCATCGGAAAGAAATTGCTAAAGGCTTAAAAGAAGACTTAAAATTCAATGACAATTATGTGGTCCATTGGGATGGTAAACTGCTAAGTGATATTGTTGGGACAGAAACAGTAGATAGGCTTCCGGTGCTTTTAACATCGTCTGGCAGTGAACAGCTATTGGGTATTCCAAAAATTAATTCAGGATCTGGGATTGAGCAAGCTTTTAGCTGTATACTCAACTATGGAGCAATGGGGTGTCAGTAATTACATAAAAGCGATATGCTTTGATACTGCAGCAACCAATACGGGTAAATTTTAATTATTAGTCTTATTTACTTGAAAAAGCTCAGATTTGAAAAAGTAGAGAAAAATTATACTTAAGATCTTTTCACAATTATTTTTTCAATATTCCAATTAAAAACCTCTAAAACCGACAAGTTGATTTTTTGCCAAAAATAAAGTTTTCTGTGGTCAGATGATAATATTTAAAAATAAACTTTATTACAAAAATTAACTCCACTGATTGTTATATTTTCAGAATTTATGGAAGTAATATAGTTCAAAATAAAAAATCACTTGATTTGCCATTCATGTTTCTAATCAAATCTTTATCTTTCTAATCTATAGGAATTCATCATGGCGCTGGCGTAGAGCTTGAGAAAATTCTGAAACGAAAGCTTATATGGTTACCCTGTCGTCATCATGTAATTGAACTTGTCATAAAAGGCGTTTTTGAAGCTTACTGGCCAGTACAATCAGGTCCGAACGTTCCATTTTTAATCGATTTAAAATCGGTTGGAATAAAATCAACACATCCCAATATAACGCTGGCATCAACGATAAGATAGTGGCTAATATACTATTAAACCAAAAAGATGAACTATTAAGTTTTATCGATAATTATTCGCAGGTATATTTTGAGTTGTTATTTGAGTTGTAAAAGTACACAGAAAAACTTTTTGGTCAAAGAAAATTTTCATTTTAGGCAAGATAGTGTTCTTTTTAATAATTTTCTTAATTCAAGTTGACCACGTTTTGTGTACACAATTTAAAATCTCCAGTTCTCATGTAAAGATATTACCTTTCAATAATAACAGAAATGATCATATTTTTTTGCAGAAATTTCTTCCAAGAAATGACTATCGAGAATTTTGGAGTTATCATCTATTTTCTTGGGAGCTACGCCAAAGGATAATTACACTTTTAAATGTCCGGGAGCAATGAGTCATGCTCGTTGGATGTCGAAGGCGATTTATTGTTTGAAAATATTTATTTTTCGAACAGAGTTTAAGATTACACCTAAAGAGTTAAATAATCTTCGTCATATTTGTATTTTCATAGTTACAACTTATATAAAAGCTTGGTTTACTTCATCCTCGGCAATTTTGGCTCCAAATAATGATTTGACTTTGATGCAACAATTGATATTATATAACAAAATAAACTCGACTGTATCGCAAGCTGCTCTCAAGAAAATGGTGAGACATTTATGGTATTTGAGTGATCAATTAGCCATAATGTCTCTATTTGATGATTCTATTGACCTGACTGTGAAGAAAAAAATGATTGAAAATCTAATAAATAATAAATCATCAAATACTAAAACCAGAAAATATGAAGTAGCAAGCGATTCAGATGAATTGCTAGAAAAAGATATCAGTGACTTCATTTCTGTAGAATCGCTCACCATATTCAAAGAATTTGATTTGCCGTATGATTTTATCGATAAAGACATAAGCAATTGGTCCAATAATGATAGTTCTCAAGAGTGTAAGGAATTTTTTGGAAAATTAGCTATCGTCAATGATGTTGCAGAACGTGGTGTATCATTAATTGAAGATTACAATAAGTGTCTCACTAAAAACGAAGAACAACTTCAGTATTTGTTGTTAGCCGTTAGTGAACACCGGAAAAATACCCAAATTGTAATAAAGTAATTTGATTGAATAATTATTTTTTCAACTGATCATTCGCCATGATTTGATAACAATTAAAGAATTTTTTTTGTAAAATATAAATTATAAGTGAAAATAAAATGATTTTTTATCTCTTTTATTGATTTAATTTGTTTTGACTTATTATTCAATTTTTTTCTGTAAGTAAAAAGTATGTCACTAGGCAAATAAATAATTTATAATAAAGGGACCGAATTTATTTTACTATTGGAGTTAGTTAAATACAGTAAAAATGAATTTATGTCGATAATTAATCGTTAAAAAGCAAAATAATACATTGGTAAATTATGATTTT